>NC_012877.2:14094867-14114702 GCF_000003195.3 Sorghum bicolor
CGGAGCTGAGGCTGAGCGTCCGGTGTGCTGTGGTGCTAGGGTTAAGCACCGGACGGTGAACACCGGACGCTGGGGAGCTCCTGTTCATGCGTCTGGTGCTATCTGGGTTTGACTGGAAGCACCGGACGCTCAGGGAGCGTCCGGTGGTTAGCGTCCGGTGTGCGGGCGTTTTGCGACCCTCTCTGCGCATGGGTCCGGTGAGCACTGGACGCTACCGGTGCTTAGCGTCCGGTGACCCGTAGGTTTGCGGAACTCTCTGCGCATGAGTCCGGTGTGCACCGGACGCGTCCGGTGCCATCTTGCTCAGTGTCCGGTGCACTGCAGGTGACCGTTAGACTCTGACACGAGAAGTTCAAAAGGCGACACGTGGCTGACGTTGGAACACCGGACGCAGGGGCTGAGCGTCTGGTGCCCCTTAAGAGCGTCCGGTGACCCCGAGTTTTGTCTAGTGAGAGAGCCAACGGCTCTATTTGTTTGAGGGGCTATATATACATGTTTGGCCGGCTTAGGGCTACACCGCTTGGCATTCTAACATACTTGACATACTTGTGAGCCTAAGCAAACACCTCCCACTCATCTCCTTCATAGATTAAACCTCTTTGTGAGATTGTGAGTGATTCCAAGTGCATTTTCTTGAGTGATTGCATCTAGTGGCACTTGGGGATCGACTTGGCTGCGGTTTTCTTGTTACTCTTGGTGGTTGCCGCCACCTAGATGGCTTAGAGCAGCGGAGGAGCTTTGGCACGAGTTGGTGATTGTTCGTGGCCATCTCCCGGTGATTGTGAGGGGTCTTGTACCTTCTCCGGCGGAGAGCCGAAAGGTAACTCTAGTAAAGTGCTCGTGTCATTGAGCTACCTCACTTGTGGGTAGGTTCTTGTGGTGTCCTAGTGAGGACGAGGTTCGTGCTACACCTCTTAGCCACAGAACCACCAAGTGTTTGTCGACACAACGGGGACGTAGCGTGCCGACAAGCACGTGAACCTCGGGAGAAAAATTGGTGTCTCAATTGTGTTTAATTGGCATTCTCCCGGTGCTTGATTGTTTACATTGGTGATTGGTTCATCCCCTACACAGCGGTATAAATATCTCATCCTATATTTACTTACCGCAAACTAGTGTAATTAGTTTAGTTGCTTACTTTGCCTTGTGTAGCTTAGTTCTCTAGTGTAGATTGTAGAGACTTAGCTCTTGTGTGCATAGTGATCTTAGCAACTAGAATTGTTGGGTAGGTGGCTTGCAAACACCCCTTTAGAGCTAGAGCAAAAAGCTTCGCTTTGTTATTTACTAACTTCTTGCTCTAGTGAGTTTGTAGAATTTTCAAATAGGCTATTCACCCCCCTCTAGCCATATTAGGACCTTTCAACGCTGACCTACTCGCAGCCTCCGTTCTGGTGTGGCCTCGAGCCGTCTTGTCTCAGTACCTTGATGATGATTACGCGTGCCCCTGAATCATGCTCCTGTGCGCCGTCTTGGACCGGCTTATCCGTCGCACGCTTGTACGTCATGACTGCAGCCGCGTCTGAGTGGTTGAGGTGCTGTCCATCGTCACCCGACCCTTCTCTGGGAAGGTACAAGCCTGCTCGAAGGTCAGGTACCGCACAAAGCCTCTCTGAGCAGAATGCTGACTTTGGGCGTCTTCGAGGGGGTCTTGACGGGACATTCCAACTGTCTTCCTGCGCCCTGCCACGCTTTGGCTTGTTTGGTGGGTAAGGCTGCAAAAAGAATGATTGGACGGGTGCCTGTTCCCTATCACACTTCCTGTGACTGACGGGTTAGGTGAGAACGCGGCAGGAGCATTAAATGCCCTGGTTCCCGTGCCCGCGTCACGCGACGGGCGACGTCCTTGCGCTCGAGGCCTTTCGATTCGTATGAGTCTGTTTCCGTATTCGACGGTAGCCGGCGCTCGAGCCCCAGTCGATTCGCACGACGCTCTTTCCGTGTTCGAGGCTACGGTCGTTGATAACCGTGCGTGCGGCCGGGGGGCGTCGAGTCAGGGGCCCTCGATTTGCGTACGGGTGCTCTCGTCATGTGCGTCAGTTAGGGTACCCCTTAGTGATACCCTTGACAGTAGCCCCCGAGTCTCTATTCGAGCGCTTGCGCTTGAGTAGAGGCCCTTCTTGTTGGTCGAGATTCCATGGGGGCGCGCGAGCAACCCCGCGGGGGGAGCCCCCGAGCCCTTAGAGGAGTTTTGACTCCTTCGAGGGTTATATTGCCCAATCTACGGAAGCGCTCTTGATGTTTGTTGCAGAAGGCGGGCTAGAGGCTTTGACTAGTTGGTTTCGTGTCGGGGTTGCGATGTCCTCCCAGTGGAACGAGCGCCATCGACCCCAGATTGAGCTCCTAGCGGGTAATCCAAGTGAGAACCTGTGCCCCGTTCGAGGGGGTCAGCTGTAGCGTGGAGGTGTTCTCATAAAGCGGGGTCGACATGGTCGGGGTTACTGGTCTCGTTCGATAGAGTCCGGCGGCTCGATACCTCCCCTCGGAGGGATTCCTCTCGACCGTCTCGTCCTCGCCTTGGACATCCCCAGCGAGTCCTCGAGGCTGGCCTCGTTTTTCGACCGCTCGCTGGGCATCCCTTACTCGGCGGGTACTCGAGATTGGCTGTCGAACCCGTTCGGTGGGTCAGCCTGCGACCTCTCAAGATTCTCATTATAATGAGTACATACCTTGGCTTACAGCCCGTTGGGCGCGCCTTTTTATGCAGGAGCCGTTGCGGCACTGTACCAGCGCGGGATTCGTAGCGTCCCATCTGCGAGAGAGATAAGGACCGTTAGGCGGCGCATTTACTAGGAGAGTTACCGTATTTGTCGGATCTGTCCGTTGGTGGCCAGCCGTCTATAAATATCCCTGGGTCTCCTGATCGTTACTCCTTCCATCTTCCGCCTTCCGCCTTTGCTCTTGCCTCTGCCTCCCTACCGTCTCACGCGTGCGCACCCTCGAGCAGTATCTCAGTCGTTCTTCTTCCTCCTCAAGATGCCGGTGAGACTCATCGCCGCCGATGACTGGCGCTCGTCGTCGATGACGGAGCGCCGGCTGTTGGAGCTCAAGAGGGAGGGGCTCCTGCATCCCCGCGTTTCGTCGTCGAGGCCACAGTGGATCGCGCTGGCGGCGGACCACCGGGAGCCAAGGCCGCCCAAGGGCTACGTGGTCTCTTTCGCCAAGTTCCACCGCCACGGCCTGGGCTCCCCTTCGAGTCGTTTCATGCGGGCGCTCTGCCACCACTACGGGGTGGAGCTCCAGCATTTTTCGCCGAGTGCCATCACCGCCGCGGTGGTTTTTGCTGTGGTGTGTGAGGGCTACCTCGGGATGATGCCACACTGGGACCTGTGGCTCCACTTCTACCAGGGTGAGCTCTTCCATGCCCCTAGTGGAACCACAGGGGTGAGGAAGCCGGTGCGGGCCGAGTGCCTCAACCTGGTGCTGAAGACTGGCAAGGCGGAGAAACCGCGTGAGTACATCCCGGTGGGGTTGACGTCGAACCACGCCGGCTGGGACTCCCAATGGTTCTACCTGCGGAACGACGACGACCTCCTCCCTGCCTACACCGGGCGCTTGATCTCGGAGCGCCCGGACCACTGGAGGTACGGTGTTGTCCAAGCCCACCAACCGCGGCTCGACCCCATCCTCGACGCCCAGAAGAAGCTACGTGAGGAGGGCCCGACGGCCGCGCTCGTTCTTTCCGCCGTACATCACCGACGAGTGCTCCCGCTGATGTCTCGGCCATTGTGGATGGACAAAATGGGCCCTGGCATTTCGTCTCGCGCTCTCGAGGCTTGCCGGATGTCTAATGAAGTGCCTGTGGACAACGAGGTCGCCGCCAGAGTCAGGGCGACCGTTGTAGGCGACTTTCAACCTGGGCACGTCAATGGCTTCCCTATGAGGCCCGATCAGGGGTCGATTGACCTAGTAAGTCCTTTTCCTATTTATGGTTTCGATTCTCGATTTTCTTCGACCTTCTTTAAGACTTATCTTCGCTCGTGCAGGGATCTATCGATGCTCGATCCTCGAAGCCTCCGGTGGAGGACGATGTGGACCGCGACAAGAGGCGCGAGTCCGCGGAGAAGCTGAAGTCCGCAAAGGACTTGGAAAAGAAGAAGGAAAAGAAGAAAAATCTCGCGCGTCAAGCGTTGGAGACTCGTCGAGCGAAGTCCAGGCAGAGGGGGGAGCCTGAGGAAGAATCCCCCGATGAGGACGATGGCGGCGATGGTGACGACGACAGCGACGACTCCGAGGGGATGGCATCCCGTCTCGACAGGATCCTCAAGGGCCCGCCTCAGACCGGCGTTGACGTCCCGCGGGCGGGAGTCCCTAAGGGGGCGTTAAGCGGGTCTCGTGAGAGTCAACAGAGGGAGTCATCTCCGCGCCGCTCTCGCGCCGACACATCCCTAGAGCCTGCGCAAGGTCGGACCATCCCCCGCCCCTAACCTCCTCCCGCATCTAAGGCGGGCCATCGGGTTAAGTCTCTGGCGATGGGGCCGTTGACCCGTGGCCGCGCCGCATCCTCGAGTAAGAGGGAAACGGGTCGTAGGAGTACTAGTCCAGGCGCTGGCCAGGCAGGGCCCGGAGCCTTGACGCGGGGTGGCTCGAGGCCTGCGGTCGAGGCGCAGGTAGGCGGGTCGCTCTTCCTGTGGGGTAGGATCTTTGACGTCATGATTCTTACCTTCCGATGTCTTTGCATTTTCTCGGGTAACGGCTTCTCTTATGCTTATTCTTCTTTCCTCAGGTTGAAGCGGCTGCTCGAACAGACCCAGCCCTCGATAGCCAAGAAGCTTAAGGTGGGAGCAGCCTCGAAAGACTCAGGTTAGCGGTTCATTCTCAATATTATGGGAGTGGTTTGACCCTTATGTCGATCATCATGGCGACTGATTTTTTGCTTTTGAGTGCTTACAGGCTCCTCCGATCCTCGGCCGTCGACGGGTGTCGAGAGCGCCCCGCCTCGTCCATTGGTGGGGGAATCCACCCCACCGTCGTCGAAGCAGGTCGAGGCGCCTCGCCCTCAAGAGCAGGAGGGAGCCCCCGAGCCTCCCCGATCTGGGGTCGAGGGGGATCCTATTACTATAAGCGACGGGTCCGACGGTGACAGGCTTTCGAAGGACGCCAGCTCCATGGACGAGGAGGTCGAGGCTTCCCCTGTCGTGGAGCGGACGCCTTGGCCCATCGGGCTCCACTCCGTCGAGGAGAAGAGGAAGAAGGAAGAGGAAGAGCGCGAGCGGGAGACGCAGCAACAACTGCAGGAGGGGCAGCAAAAGCCGCAGCAGGAAGGAGAAGAAGGAGAGGAGGGGCGGCGGCAACAAGGGGACCAGCTCAAGGAGCTGCTGGACCAGGACCGGCAGCAGGAGCTGCGGGAGCTCCAGAGGCAGCAGCGGCAGAAGAGTCAGTAGTTAGAAGAACTGCTCGAGCCACTGCCACGCGGCCTGTCCTAGCCAGTGCCGTCGTCGCCACAGGGGCCTGAGACCGGGGAGGAAGGTCTGCCAGTCTATGGTCTACTAACCCCTGCGTGGCTCCGTTCGGGAGCGCCCGCTTCTATCCCGGCTGAGCCAGGGCAGGCGGATGGCGTGGTGGCGCTCGCTTGCATGATGCGCACCCTGGTGGACCCTCAGTCCAAGATCAAGGGCACGATCTACGGCATCGAGGGGATCGCTCCCAGATTTCTCCGAGAACGACGACCGTGGGAGGATCACAAACCCGCCGAGGAGGATGAAGCCGGGACGTCGGGTGGTGGCGCTACCGACGAGACCGGGACCTGGAAAACAGTGGATGATGACGGGCGATTCCCCTCCCTTATCGACCTGTTTTTACGTCATGGGCGGTCGCTCGAGACTGTCCAAGAGCTCATTCGGGGTGTCAAGGCGCGCATAGAGGAGGAGATGGAAAACTCGTGCCCTGATCGGATCCGCATTCGGGCTTCCACCGACCCATCCGAGCCAAACATCTTTATGGACGATCGGAAGGAGGCCAAAAAGTGGGAACATCTCGAGGAGCTTCACCTCTGGATGAAGCACGTGGTAGGGCTCCTGTCTGACATCGTCAACAACGGGCTCGGTCCAGCTTATTTCGTAAGTGTCCTTGGACCTTAATTTCCATAGGACACTTGGTTTTGTATTCTCACTGTTCAACTGCCGGCTTGCAGGACCTAAAAGAGACCTCCCGCATAAAGTCGAGTTTTATCCACGCGACGAGGGGCGGCTGGGAGCAACTCCCTCTTCTCAAGGACCAACTCCTGGAGTCGCAGGAGAAGCTCCTCAAGGCCTACAAAGAGCTTTTGGCGCTCGAGGAGGAGAAAAAGGAGAGGGAGGCTGCTCTGGCCGAAGCTCGGGAGACCTCGAGGAAGGCGGTGGAAGAGGCCACGCGGCTGAGGGAGCGAATTATGACGGTCGAGGAGGCTGCATCCAAGGCCCGTGAAGAGGCCGCATTCTATAAGGAAGCTGCCGCCGATCTTGACAAAGAAAAGGTCCTTATCAAGGCTAACCTCGCCTCTGCCTGAGAAGCCTTCCAAGAGATGAAGGTGGAGTGCGTGAAGGGCGAGATTGCTTGGAGCGCCACAGAGGAGGCCAGGAAGAAGGCCCTCGAGGATCTCGAGGCGGAACGGGCTCAATCTCGCAGCCTCTCTGATGATTTGGATCGTCTAAAGAGAGCGCTGCTGGAGAAGGATTGAGCTATCGCGCAGGCGGGTAAGGCGATCGAGGACTTGCGAGTCACCAACACCGACCTAGCCCGCTCTCACAGGGAGATCGAGAAGGCCAACATCGATTTGGTTGGTCAAAACACTGCTCTAGAGGAGAGGATTCGTGGTAGGCTTCTTTATACCTCTTTTTGCAAGGTATTTTTTTGGTGTCATCTAATTTCTATGCATCGGTCTCTGCAGGGCTTAAGGACAAGCTTCTGGCTGCTCAGGTCGAGGCTCGCTCCACCAAGGGTCGGCTCGAGGGGGAGGTTGCGTTGAACGGTCGATTAAGGACCGCGATAAATGACCTCTCGGTCTCCTGGGAGCTCGAGCCTGCGGATGAGTCGAAGGAGGAAGCTCGAGGCGACGCGCTGGTCGATCAGCTGTGCTACCTTGGCGTGACGCTGAGAGATCGAGTGCGTGACGCTCTTCATACCGGGGTGAAGCGGACAATGGCGGTTGTCTGCTCAGGCTTTTCTTATGATATGGAGGTGGTGTCCCACGGCTTCGTCACCGACATTTCCAAAACTGACGCAGAGAACGAGGAGAGGCTCCATGCCTTGATCGACGATGCGGAGGCCCCTGGGGAAAGGTTGGCAAAGTTGTTCGAGCCAGAAGTCCTTCCTCCCAAGATTAGCTCGGGCGCGGACGATGGTGGTGAGGGCCGAGACACAGACTGAGGCGTGCAAGCCTATTCTGGGTGCTGAGGCCCCTTGTATAGTACTTTTTACCTTAAGGAAATGTTATGTCTTTAAGTGGTTTATGAGATCTGTGAATATCTGCTAACTTTTGTGCATGGAATTCCTTTGCTTTCTCGTTTGGTTTTTTGTTAAGACGACCTTGATTGCCTCGAGGGTGAGGGAGTGAGTAGAGTTACCGTAGCCCGGGGGCATAGGTGTTCTCAGGCTCGTCATCTCTCGGCCCTTAAGGGGCTCGAGGTGCCTTTACTACTTGACCGTGTGAGGCATACTTAAAGGAAAAAATCGTTCGGTTTTTAGGAATTTGGGGAGGGGGTCCCCCCTGCTAGCCCCCGAGGGGGTTTTGACTATGATGGGTCATAGTTGGTACTCCCTTCTAACGTCGAGATTTTGACCAATGGAAAAGTAAATTATTCGAGGGAAATATGTCATTCGTTCATGCATTCATTCATAAAATCTTGGTACAGAATGTACATGAGAACATAAAGCTTTTAAACTCTAGGGGTAGAATCGACGTAGTTGTTCGACGTTCCACGCGTTGGTGAAGACTGCCCCTTTTTCATCTGTGAGCTTGTATGTCCCTGGCTTCAGGTCCTCGGCCACCACGTATGAGCCCTCCCAGGGCGGAGTCAGCTTGTGGCGCTCTTCGTTGCTTTGCCGCCGCTGTAGGACAAGATCACCCACATTCAGATCCCTTTTGCGTACGTGCTTGCCGTGGTAGCGTTGAAGCTTCCGCTGGTATCTGGCGGAGTTGAGGAGGGCCATGTCTCGAGCTTCCTCGAGCTGGTCGACCGCGTTCTCTGGAGTCTCCTTATTTGTCTGCTCGTTGTAGGATTTGAGTCGAGGGGACCCATACTCAAGGTCTGTTGGAAGTACGGCCTCGGAGCCGTAGACCATGAAGAACGGGGTATATTTTGTGGCCCTGCTAGGCGTCGTCCTTAAGCTCCATAGGACCAAAGAGAGCTCTTCGACCCATTTCTTGCCGAATTTCTTCAACCGATTGTAGATTCTTGGTTTGAGCCCCTGCAATATCATGCCGTTGGCACGCTCGACCTGGCCGTTAGTTCGAGGGTGGGCTACTGTGGACCAGTTCACACGGATGTGATGCCGGTCACAGAAGTCCAAGAAGTTTTTGCCGGTGAACTGCGTGCCGTTGTCGGTGATGATGACGTTGGGAATCCCAAACCGGTGGATGATGTCGGTGAAGAAGAGGACGGCCTGCTCAGAGCGGATGTTCGTGATGGGTCGAGCCTCGATCCATTTGGAGAATTTGTCGACGGCCACCAGCAAATGGGTGTATCCTCCTGCCGCTTTCTGTAGAGGCCCTATGAGGTCGAGACCCCACACCGCGAACGACCACGTGATGGGGATCATCTGGAGAGCATGGGCAGGAAGATGCGACTGCTTGGCGTAAAATTGGCACCCGTGGCATGAGCGTACGAGCTCGATGGCGTCGGCTACGGCCATTGGCCAATAGAAGCCTTGTCGGAATGCGCTCCCCACGAGGGTCCACGGAGCAGCATGGTGGCCGCAAGCCCCCGAGTCTAGATCCTCGAGGAGTTTTCGGCCTTCTTCTATATTGATACATCACTGTAAGATTCCTATCGGGCTTCGTCAATATAGTTCCTTATTTTTGCCGTAGATTACGTATGATTTGGCCCGTCGAGCGATACGGAGGGCCTCGGATCGGTCTTCTGGTAGCTCGCATCGAATCAGCCAATTGAGGGATGGCGTGCGCCAGTTGAACAGTCGACCAGGTCGCTGTTCCGCTTCCATCACTTCTGCCGCTGCCAGCAGGGCGTCGATGGATTCGGTTTGTCGGAGGGTGGTGGTTTCGACGTCAGCCCCCGAGCCAAAGTCGACCGATGGTTCGTGCAAGTCCCTCGAGAACGCGTCGGGCGGGACCGTGCCTCGAGTCGAGGCGATCTTGGCGAGTTCGTCGGCTGCCTCGTTGTAGCGTCGGGCGATGTGGACGAGCTCGAGGCTGTGGAACTTGTCCTCGAGCCGACGTACTTCCTTGCAATATGCTTCCATTTTCGGGTCGTGGCAGTTTGAGGCTTTCATCACTTGGTCGATGACGAGTTGGGAGTCACCTCGACCGTTGAGGCGCCGGACTCCTAGCTCGATGGCGATCTTTAGCCCATTGACAAGGGCATCATATTCCGCGACGTTGTTGGATGCAGCGAAATGTATTCTGATGACATACCTCATATGGACACCGAGGGGCGAGACGAATAGCAGTCCCACCCCAGCTCCCGTCTTCATGAGAGACCCGTCGAAGTACATTGTCCATAGCTCCGCTTGAACTTGAGCTGGGGGGAGCTGCGAGTCCATCCATTTTGCGACGAAATCCACCAGAGCTTGAGAATTGATGGCTTTGCGGGGCGCATAAGTGAGGGTCTCACTCATGAGCTCGACCGACCATTTGGCGATTGTTCCCGTGGCCTCCCGACTTTGGATGATCTCACCCAAGGGGAAGGACGAGATCACCGTGATTGGGTGGCCGAGGAAGTAGTGTTGCAGCTTGCGTCGGGCGAGGATCACCACGTAGATCAGTTTCTAGATCTGTGGATACCGTGCCTTGGTTTCTGAGAGTACCTCGCTGACGAAGTATACCGGCCTCTGGACTGGCAGCGCATGCCCTTCTTCCTGCCTTTCGACCACTACTGCCGCACTGACCACCTGGGTCGTCGAGGCAACGTACAGAAGCAGAGGTTCTGCAGACTGAGGCAGGACTAGGACTGGGGCAGAGGTAAGTGTTTTCTTCAGGTTATCGAGGGCTTCCTCGGCTTCGCGGGTCCAAGAGAAATGCACGGCTTTTTTCAAGAGCCGATACAGTGGCAATGCTTTTTCTCCCAACCTTGAGATAAAACGACTTAGCGCCGCCAAACATCCCATGACTTTCTGCACTCCCTTGACGTCTCGGATCGGCCCCATTCTCGTGATGGCCGAGACTTTCTCGGGATTGGCCACGATGCCGCGTTGGGAAACTATGTATCCCAAGAGCATGCCTTGAGGTATGCCAAAGACGCATTTCTTGGGGTTGAGCTTGATCTTGTTGGCGCGCAGGCAACTTAAAGCGATCTCGAGGTCCCGGATCAAGTCTCCTTGTTTCATTGTCTTGACAACATTGTCGTCGACGTATGCCTCAACCGTCGACCCTATATGCTTGCCAAATACGTGGAGCATGCATTGCTGGTATGTCGCCCCAGCATTTCGAAGCCAGAACGACATGGTCACATAGCAGTACATACCAAAAGGCGTAATGAAAGACGTCGCGAGCTGGTCGGATTCTTTCATTTTTATTTGATGGTAACCAGAGTATGCATCAAGGAAAGAAAGGGTTTCACATCCCACGGTAGAATCAACAATTTGATCGATACGTGGCAATGGAAAAGGAACTTTCGGACGTGCTTTATTTAAACTTGTAAAATTGACACACATCCTCATTTTCCCGTTCTTTTTCTTAACTCATACAGGGTTTGCTAACCAGTCGGGACGGTGAACTTACTTGATGAATCCGGTCGTCAAAAGCTTATGGATCTCCTCACCAATGATCTTGCGTTTCTCCTCGTCGAAGCGACGCAACCGTTGCTTTGCTGGCTTGGAACCGGCTCGAATTTCCAAGGAGTGCTCGGCGACTTCCCTCGGTATGCCTGGCATGTATGAGGGACTCCATGCAAATATGTCGGCGTTTGCACAGAGAAAGTCGACGAGCACGGCTTCCTATTTGGGGTCGAGGTCGGTGCTGATCGTCAGCACGTTGCCGTCGGAGCCGTTGGGGTCGAGTGGGATCTTCTTTGTTCCTTCTGCCAGCTCGAAGTTGCCCACGTGACGCTTGGGCTCTGGAGCCTCTGCGGCCAGGGCCTCGAGCTTGGAGGCGAGCTCGGTGGAGTTCTCGACAGCTTCCCCGTATTCGACGCACTCGACATCGCATTCGTATGCATGCTCATAGGAGCTGACGGTGATAACCCCCTTGGGCCCGGGCATCTTCAGCTTTAGGTAGGTGTAGTTGGGGACAACCATAAATTTGGCATAGCCCGGACGTCTGATGATGGCGTGGTACGTGCCTCGGAATCCCACCACCTCGAAGGTGAGGATCTCCTTTCTGAAATTGGCTGCCGTGCCAAAACAGACCGGTAGGTCGATTCGACCTAACGGCAGCGCCTTCTTTCCAGGCACATCACCATGGAATCCGCCCACGCTTGGTTGGAGCTACGTCCTTTTGATGCCGAGGAGGTTGAGGGTCTCAAGGTAGATGATGTTCAGGCTGTTGTCGCCATCCATCAATACCTTCGAGAGTCTGGCGTTGACAATGATGGGGTCGACGACAAGTGGGTAGACGCCAGGGGCGACTACTTTGTCAGGATGGTCGTCTTGATTGAAGGTGATGGGGGTGCTTGACCAGTTAAGGTACTGGGGTACCGCCATCCTTGCCGCAAAGACCTCACGGCGCTCCCTCTTGCGCTGCCTTGCAGTCAGCTGCGTCGAGGGTCCGCTGTAAATCATGTAGCAGTCGTGGATAGCCGGGAAACACTCGTCTTCTTTGTCGTCCCCCTTGTCGCTGCTCTTTTCTTTCTTTTGGTCGTCCTTCTTGAACCCCAGGCCATCGAAATGCCTCTTCAGCATAAGGCCGTCCTCGAGCTTGTGGTTCGCCCCTCCCTTATGGTAAGGGCAGGGCTCTTTCAACATCTTGTTGAAGATAGCTCCTTCAGGGGGGCCTCGAGGTCTTTTACGATCCATGGCGGCGACGAGGTCGTCGTCGAGGGCCTCCCGTTGGAACGGTCGTGCTTTCTTCTTCTTGTTGTTCTTCTTGGGTCCTCGACTAGGGCCCTCATTGTCATCGGCTGGCGACTTGCCTTTGCTCCCTTCGCAACTGAAGAAAGCACCGACCGCTTCCTCCCCTGCAGCGTAATTAGCCACTACGTCCATCAGCTCATCGACGGTCTGAGGGCGATTCCGGCCTAACTCCCGCACCAAATCTCGGCTGGTGGTACCCAAGACAAAGGCCAGGATGACGTCGTGGTCTGGGATGTGAGGTAGCTTGGTGCGCTGCTTCGAGAAGCGTCGAGCCTACTCTCGGAGAGTTTCTCCTGACTTCTGCTTGCACTTGCTGAGGTCCCACGAGTTGTCGGGCCGTATGTAGGTCCCCTTGAAGTTACCCTCGAATACTCTGACCAAATCGACCCAATCGTGGATCTGGTTGGCTGGGAGCTCCTCGAGCCATCTACGGGCGGTGTCGGAGAGAAAGAGCGGTAACTGTCAGATGATAGCTCGATCGTCCCCTCGAGCGCCTCCCAACTGACAGGCTAACCGGAAGTCTGCCAACCACAGCTCTGGCTTGGTCTCGTCGTTGTATTTAGCAATGCTAGTCGGGGGTCGAAACGGGCTAGGCAGCGACGTGCTGCGGATTGCTCTGCTGAACGCGCGAGGGCCCGGCGGTTCCGGGGCCATCCGGTCCTCGTCGCTGTCGTACCGCCCACCGCGGTGGGCGCTGTAACCACGTTCCTTTGCGTCTCCATATCGACGGTGGTGATGCTTGTTGATGTCGCGTCGTGCGTCGTGCCACCATTGATTGTCGACATGGTGGTCGAGGACAACCGTTGTCTTCTTCCCTCGAGGGGGTGGTTGTTGATGGACCGATACCTCCTTTTCGTTCTGGGCCGGCTCCTCACGCTTTTCCGTGGCTGCTCCTCGACGTTGAGAGGCTGAGCTCTCGGCCTGCTGAACTGCCGCTACTTGGAGCAGAGTTTGTACCTCGTATCGAGTTTGCCACGCCTGGGGGTTCGAGGGCTCAGGCATGTTGCGTAGCAGCATTGTTGTTGCGACGACGTTCTGGCCCGCTGTTGATGGTCCTTAATGCTCACATTTAACCATCAACTAATCATGGAAAAGGATCCAAATGCAACCAACACCTAGACTTAGGTTTTTATCTGACAGAATTCCACAAGTTTGGGTGTTTGTCTATTTCTGTAGGGGGTTATCAGGAAATACGGAGGAAAGACCCACACGTCGGGTTTACATAGAGATATTAACGTGCCGTGCAATTTTCTATCATCTAGAAGACTCCAGAAGCCACGGGAACGAAGCGGAGGCCGAGAGGACTCAGGGACAGGGCGCCCGCCCAAGTCCTGTGGGCGCCCGCCCTCACACAGAGTCCAATCAGGACTCTCTTTCGAGATATTGCTCCACCGACCTAAAGGATCAAGGATAACCGTTCAATCAATGTCGGTTTGATCCAACGGCCCAGATTCATTTGAAAAGACTATATAAGCAAGGCCCCCTGGCCCCTTGAGATCATACCTCTTCTACAGAATCAAAGCTAGGGTTTCAATTCTTCATCCAAGTAGAGAGGATCCCTCTAGTTCTTCTAGTTCTACCTCTAGTTCATCTAGATCTAGTTCTAGTTCATCTAGTTCTAGTTCTAGTTCCTCTAGTTCTAGTTCTAGTTAGTTCTAGTTGTAATCTAGAAAATAGGGAGAGAGAAGAGGAGAGCGGAGGAGGAGTCGGATGTGTCGGATCTTCCCCAACATTATACTTTTGCTGCAACTGGTTCGTTCTTCATCGTTCTCCAAGTTCTTCAATTCATATTTCCTGAGTTCTTTAATTACTTTTATTTATATTCAAGTTATTTATTGGATTCCCACTTGCATCAAGTGCTCTAGTCTTTATAACGCTAGAGTAGTTATTAATAGATTAGACGTGGTGTTTAGTCATGCAATTACCTGGAATTGCACCCAATCCTGCGGATTGTTGTGGTAGCCCTAGGGTAGTGACAGCCCTAACGGTCGACGTATTCCACCACGTTCGGATCGGTGTTTGTAGGACCGTAGTCAGACCTTCCTAGCCCCCTTCTCATCTCTTTCTGTGGTTAGTGCTCTGATGTCCCGAAATAGATAATCTTGAAGTAATTCTTGATTCTTAGATCAACTAGAGAACTCTCTGGAAACTTCCTCTCTTCCCACCAAAAATAATTATATAGTTATCCTTGGGCGATCTTGGATCTTAATTAGTACACTTACGTTCTCTGTGGAAAATCGATACTCTGGAATACTCCTGGGTGAAGGCTACATCGGTATCCGTGCGCTTGCGGATTTTTCTGTTTGCGTTTAAAATACCCAACACCCGCTCGGGGGAAACGGCTGACGGGCTGCTCCGGCTCCTCGTCTCCGACAATCTGTCGATGCAGTTCTCGGGCCCGTCTGCGGACACTTTCGTCAGGTGGGTATGGTTGATCCTGCTCGAGAATCTGTTCGAGCAGGACGAGGCGCTCGCGATCTTCGTCGAGCTTTGTTTTGAGCTTCCGTAGCTGCACGAGTTGCGCGGCTGTTGACGGTGGATATACCATAGAAATCCACATACAAAACACCGTCAACATGCCTCGGTTGCAAGGGGAAACGACATGACATGAACATATTTTATCCATAACTAGTTCCACTTGTACTCTTAGCTTGTTTATGCAGGAACAACAAATTCAAGACATTATTTGACAAAGCCAACATCAGAATCATCAAGAGGAGATCGAGGGGACAACAGGTGACACCCTGGGCCCACAGGGAGGGGGTCGCCCGACCCCTCTTTGGTGGGACCCAGGTGTGCCACCTAGTCCACCGACATAAGGGACCCCTGTGGACACTGCTGGTGGGCCCAGAGGCCCAGAAGTGGGGTCGCCCGACCCCACATCAAAGGCGGTTCCAGGGTCGGTGGCCTCCCACCGACCTTCCCCACATGTCCCACATGTTGATTTGCCCCTGCCGTTGATCAAATGGCGGTTGTGAGGTCGGTTTGATCCAAGGGTGGAGAGAAGATGTCACGCGGATCGATGACGTGGCGATGGAGTAAACCCTACTCCATCTCCCTCTATAAAAGGCAGCCTCCATCCTTCATTTCAAGTGTGCAATTCCAAGGCCAAGTGCATTACAAGTTCCAAGCATACAAGTAGAGTAGTAGTTAGTCTAGAGTGGGAGTTAGAGTCGAGTCGAGCGAAGCTCGGGGTCTCCGGAGTCGTCTTCTGGAGAGTCTGGTATAGCTCTTGTACCTTTCTACTTTTGTAAGACTTTCCTTTTATTAATATATTATTCTTACTTTACTTTATTGAGTTCTTACTTAGTGCAAGTCTTTTAGTCTTGTTGTGCATTTACTTTAGTAATATAGTTGTCTTAGTGAAGTTAGTGACCTGTAACCACTCCTGTGTGTGCATCATCGTCCTATCTTGTATAGGAGCTCTAGCTAGCTGCAACTAGTTAGCGTTGTAGGATTAAGTGTGAGCGTGGTGCTCATACTTAAGATTACCTTTGATTACCGCTGGCTTGAACGGAAAGTAGGAGCGCACTCCCTAGTAGGTGACAGATCGTGGGCGGCATTAGGTTCTCCTCACGTACAGGTTAGTTCTTAAAAGGTAAGGCGTCCATAAGCCCAATAGTCGCTTTCGGTAAGGGGTTAGGTGAAAAACCTTTTAAGCGTCTTACCAGCTCGGCTATCCCTCGCACACAGTTAGTAAGGCTCTATCGTAGTTAAGACAATTATCTATTAAAGTAAGTCACAGAAGTCAAGTTAGATACATAGGAGTCCTTTACTCACTCGTTGTCCTCCCACCTAGTTAACTCTACCATTTACCTTTAGCATAGGACCTTGGATTCACCACTACCCTTCCTATTCGTTATTTACCACCCTTATTCACTAGTTGATACTAGATAACTCAAGGAATCTCATTCCCCTTTTTTGTTAAACACACTTAGCCGCTTTCCCTTGGGAAAATATAAATTACGATACCTTGGAATACTCCTTGGTGAAGTGCTACAGCGGTACATTCTGTGCGCTTGCGGAATTATCCAATAGTAAATAGAGTTACCCTACCAGGGCACTTCTGGCGCCGTCGCCGATATCCGGTGGTTGCGTTAAGAAGTGTCAACAAGCATTTCTGGCGCCGTTGCCGGGGAGAGCGTCTGTCTAAGAGTTTTAACAAAAAGAGAATCCAGAGTTTGCTAGTTATCAAGTAGTGATAGGGATAACCCATCACTTGTCTTGTCTTCCTTTATTGCGAAGCCTGACAGTGTATGAGCGGTTTCCAATTGCCGTCAAAATTCGTTGAAGATCCTGAGCAACTGTTGAGGAGAACTAGACGTCGTCAAGTTCCACCTCAAAGGTTCATCTCGAACCTGAATCCGTTAGAGGAAGGAGTATCTGCACCGGTTATCAAAGAAGCTATGGCCCAGAAGACCATCTCTGAGTACTCTGCGCCGTCGGCTGACAATGTCGCCACGGGTCCGCAGCTTAACTTGGGGGATGCGACTTTTGAGTTGAAGCCTGCGCTTATCAATATGGTGCAAGCTAATCCCTTCTGTGGAAAGCCACACGAGGATGCCAATGCCCATCTCCAACACTTCTTGGAGGTGTGCGGCACCTTCACCATCAAGAATGTCGCCGCAGACGCCATCCGTCTTCGCCTCTTCCCATTCTCGTTATTGGGGAAGGCGAAGCAATGGTTCTACGCTAACAAGGGTGAAGTGACCACGTGGGAGAGGTGCGCCAATGCATTTCTCAAGAAGTTCTTTCCGATGGGCAAGACCAGCGCCCTTCGTGGAAAGATTTCCAGCTTCCAACAGCAAGCAGATGAGACGATTCCCGAAGCATGGGAACGTCTGCAGGAGTACATTCGCACCTGTCCTCATCATGGGATAGAGGAGTGGCTCCTAATCCAAGGTTTCTACCATGGCCTGACCGGTTTGGCCCGTAGTCACCTTGATGCTGCCGCTGGAGGAGCATTCTTGCAACACAATGTCAAGGATGCCAAGGACCTCATTGAAAAGATGGTTATAAACCAAGGATGGAATGAGGAACGCCTCCAACCCAAGAGAAGAGGTGTCCATGCCTTGAATGAGGTGGACATGCTCTCTGCTAAGATGGACCTCTTAATGAAGAAGATGGAAGAAAGTTCCAAGCAAGAGACCATTCAACCTTACGCCACTGCACGGGCCATTGAATCTGATTCATGGTGCGAAGTGTGCGGAGGAGATGATCATTCGGGAAACAATTGTCCCGAAACAAAGGAGGAAGTGAGCTTCATCAACAAAAACAACAATGGGTACCGGCCCCAACAACAGCAATGGAACTCGCGCCCCTTCTACCAAGGTAATCAAGGTAATAGTTACAATCAAAATTTCAATAATTCTTTTGGTAACCAACCTTCTCTTAGAGATCTTGTCTTAGGCCAATCTAAAATCAATGATAGCATTAACAAGAAAATGATGGCTAATGATAAGATCCTTGAAAACTTAAGTGAAAAGTTGGATAGCTTTAACTCTGCTATGAAAAATCAGTTGAGCTTTAACAAAATGCTAGAAACACAATTAGCTCAATTAGCAGCAGCTGTCCCATCCTTCGAGCAAGGTAAGATCCCAGGGAAACCTGAGGACCCAATTGAAGGAGTTAAACTAGTTACTACGAGGTTCGGTAAGCCTCCGGTACAATCCAACTGGAGCTATCTTCTGGATTCGCCCTTCATCACCAAGAAGGACGACCCAGGCCTGCCGACCATCACCTGTGAGATCGGACCGCAAATCTTCCACAACGCCTTCTGCGACCTTGGATCGGGTGTCAACATCATGGCCAAGGTAACTTATGATAATTTGCTAGGGGGGCCTTTGCACCCCACATTTGTTCGTTTGCAGATGGCAGATCAGACGATCAGGTTCCCTGAGGGGTTGGCAAGGGACATACTGGTAAAGGTCCAAGACGACTACGTCCCTGCCGACTTCATCATTTTGGATATGGGATCCAATAATGATGTCTCGATCATCTTGGGAAGGCCATTCCTCAACACGGTCAATGCAGTCATCTATGTGGGGTCCGGCCAGATTCACCTCCAATTCCCAGGATGGAAGGTAAAATGTCCATTCAATGGTTATAAAGCTAACATGCAGGTGAAGGACAAAGAACCTCCGACTAAGCCTCGCCACATCCGACGCCGAAGGGACAAGAGAGGTAAGTCGGCCAAAAGGGCCGAAAAGAAAGAAGAGGAACCCGCTGAAACAAAAATCAATACCAAGCAAGTATGGCGGGAGAAAGAGGTGCAATCAAGGTCCACGTCTCCGGGACCATCTGATGCACCCGAAGGATGAACAAGATGGAGAGGTCCTGCTCTACGGACCTAAAACATGGAGCCCTTGCTGATAAGGTAAATCAGTAGTTATCCCATATTTATTTTCTGCATTTCAATTTCTACTATTCACTTTTCAATTGCATTCTTACTTTGAATTTTGCATATCTTATTTCGACAAAATGTTTAGCCATAATAAATAAAATCTTGAGAATAACTTGTCATAAAAATTTGAGCTGCTGGAGCTCCCAAAGGGGGGTCGCCCGACCCCACCTTGGGGCCCACTTCACCACATTTCAACCTTGCTAGTCATAGAGGTTCCAACCCAGCACTTGGATGCTCTGGGAGCTCCAATGTGGGGGTCGGCCGACCCCCATATTGGCCCCACTTGCCTCCTGCTGGCCACCATTTGAATCACAATGGAGTCCTATGCTTGTAACACTAGCTAAAGTTTGAAAAAGAGTGGTCCCTTGATCCTTTACTTTAAGATGCTCCTTTCATCTTTGATTCTTTTGGGACCACTCCACTAGCTTAAATTCTGCAAAGTGGTCACCTAGGCATGCTTGAGTGCTCCCATGGTCCATAGGAATCACTTTAGACATGTCTCCACTTTTGCCATTCATCTTTTACCTTTCACAAAGCACTAAAACAGGGAATCTCAGAAACAATTTGAAAACTTTTGGTCCACACCTAGCCTTTACTTTTCCGGTCAATCAAGAGCACAATCTTTAAAGTGGAGGAGGGGCTAGGACGGGGGTCGGCTCGACCCCCCTTTTTGGACCATCTCTGCAAAATCTTGAAAGCATGCAGAATGGTTCCCTGTATAAAGCTAAAGTGAAATTCAAAGTGCTTCTAGGGGGGGTCGGCCGACCCCTATATTGTGGGTCCACTACTTGCCCTTCTCCCCCTATAAATACCACAGCATTGTGAGCTGAACTCCACACCCAAAACCACCAAAACCATTTCGAGCTCACAATCCTTTCTCTTCTCTCTTTGTTACAAGCCATTTCTCAAGTTTAGTTTAGAAATAGTCATCAAAACAAAAACCCAAAAAGATTCCCCTTGCATAGTAGTAGTAGTAGGAGCTTGGTTTGCCTCACTTGTGTAGGAGGATGAAGAAGCATATCTTCGGCAAGTTCAAGAAAGCAAAGGGTGAGAGCTCTTCTCAAGGCTCTCACCATGCTCATGGAAGGGAGGAAGAAGAAGGTTACCATGGGATGGTACCCTACGAGCCTCCATCAAGGATGAGAGAGCCCGAGAGCGGCCTCATGTTAAGCCAAGAAGAGTTGCAAAGGTACTACATCATCCGAGAGGGTCTCTTCCTACACACTAGCATCATCGATCCGGACCTTTTGGCCCGCACAGGTATGGATGT
>NC_012877.2:14116742-14121154 GCF_000003195.3 Sorghum bicolor
AAGAGAAAAAATGCTAGCCAGTTCGTTAATAGAGAGTCTATCAAATAAAGGAGCAACCTAGTCCACCATATATCACACTTGCACATCTTGATCTGGGAGTATGACACTTCTCTTCAAGGATCCGAGCTTTGACTGCGCAATACATGCAAAGTAAGTATGCTATCTCCTTTCATCCCTACCTTGAACTCCACATAAGCCTTTTAGAAATAGGATGAAATAGAGAAGGCAACTCTTACCATATGCCTTGGTGAGGAATCATACACCATTTGAGTGACATGAGAGAACCATAAGAGGAACATTTAAGCTTTCTTTTGAAAATATCACAAAACCTCTGATATGAAACTTGCTAAGAATGAGAAAGTTAGTGCTCAAGTCAAACTGTTCTGTCTCTCAACCACCTAAGACAAAGGAAAAGCCATAAGCCCCATAAGGGACTAAGGTAATAGGGGTAAGTTTACATAGCTAAATTTTTCATGCAAAGAGAAGAACTTTGTTGTACACATGGTACTCTTGAAATGTGAACATAGTAACAATACCTGATCCACCGAGGCTAAGTTTGATTGTTTGCTCGGGACGAGCAAAGGTTAAGCTTGGGGGATCTTGTTGACGGTGGATATACCATAGAAATCCACATACAAAACACCGTCAACATGCCTCGGTTGCAAGGGGAAACGACATGACATGAACATATTTTATCCATAACTAGTTCCACTTGTACTCTTAGCTTGTTTATGCAGGAACAACAAATTCAAGACATTATTTGACAAAGCCAACATCAGAATCATCAAGAGGAGATCGAGGGGACAACAGGTGACACCCTGGGCCCACAGGGAGGGGGTCGCCCGACCCCTCTTTGGTGGGACCCAGGTGTGCCACCTAGTCCACCGACATAAGGGACCCCTGTGGACACTGCTGGTGGGCCCAGAGGCCCAGAAGTGGGGTCGCCCGACCCCACATCAAAGGCGGTTCCAGGGTCGGTGGCCTCCCACCGACCTTCCCCACATGTCCCACATGTTGATTTGCCCCTGCCGTTGATCAAATGGCGGTTGTGAGGTCGGTTTGATCCAAGGGTGGAGAGAAGATGTCACGCGGATCGATGACGTGGCGATGGAGTAACCCCTACTCCATCTCCCTCTATAAAAGGCAGCCTCCATCCTTCATTTCAAGTGTGCAATTCCAAGGCCAAGTGCATTACAAGTTCCAAGCATACAAGTAGAGTAGTAGTTAGTCTAGAGTGGGAGTTAGAGTCGAGTCGAGCGAAGCTCGGGGTCTCCGAAGTCGTCTTCTGGAGAGTCTGGTATAGCTCTTGTACCTTTCTACTTTTGTAAGACTTTCCTTTTATTAATATATTATTCTTACTTTACTTTACTGAGTTCTTATTTAGTGCAAGTCTTTTAGTCTTGTTGTGCATTTACTTTAGTAATATAGTTGTCTTAGTGAAGTTAGTGACCTATAACCACTCCTGTGTGTGCATCATCGTCCTATCTTGTATAGGAGCTCTAGCTAGCTGCAATTAGTTAGCGTTGTAGGATTAAGTGTGAGCGTGGTGCTCATACTTAAGATTACCTTTGATTACCGCTGGCTTGAACGGAAAGTAGGAGCGCACTCCCTAGTAGGTGACAGATCGTGGGCGGCATTAGGTTCTCCTCACGTACAGGTTAGTTCTTAAAAGGTAAGGCGTCCATAAGCCCAATAGTCGCTTTCGGTAAGGGGTTAGGTGAAAAACCTTCTAAGCGTCTTACCAGCTCGGCTATCCCTCGCACACAGTTAGTAAGGCTCTATCGTAGTTAAGACAATTATCTATTAAAGTAAGTCACAGAAGTCAAGTTAGATACATAGGAGTCCTTTACTCACTCGTTGTCCTCCCACCTAGTTAACTCTACCATTTACCTTTAGCATAGGACCTTGGATTCACCACTACCCTTCCTATTCGTTATTTACCACCCTTATTCACTAGTGGATACTAGATAACTCAAGGAATCTCATTCCCCTTTTTTGTTAAACACACTTAGCCGCTTTCCCTTGGGAAAATATAAATTACGATACCTTGGAATACTCCTTGGTGAAGTGCTACAGCGGTACATTCTGTGCGCTTGCGGAATTATCCAATAGTAAATAGAGTTACCCTACCAGGGCACTTCTGGCGCCGTCGCCGATATCCGGTGGTTGCGTTAAGAAGTGTCAACAGCGGCTCTGTCTTCCTATGATGGGGGGTCGACTTGGTCATCGTTCCCAGGCGTCCTGGGGTCCTCCCTTGCTGCAGGGGCTCGACCGCCGGCAACGGCGTCTCGTGTTTCGTCGGTGGTTTCTACCACCCCGTCGATGTGGAAGCATTCCCTAGTAGAGTCGTAGCTGTCGGACTCTGAGTCAGAATCCGGCTCAGTGGCGTAGAAGCATCCACGTCCTTCCTCCAGCAGTCGTTGCCTGAGCGAGGTGATTGTGTATCGCCCAGGTCCTAGGCGGCGAAGGCCTCGTACCTGGGAGAAATCCGGCAGTTCGGACGCCTGTTGTCGTGCCTTCGCGTCATGTGGGAGCACCATTGGTCGCTCTACGTATGTCTGGGCGTTTGGACATATTGTCCTGGCGAGCGACGCCGTGGCGTTGTCCAGGCCGAACGGCAGCGCTCTTCTTGGGGCGAACAACCCGTGCGGGAGTAGCGTCGTGGAGGACGAGGGTGCGCAAGACGCGCTATCTCCCAACGTTGTCACGCGATCTTCGTGGCGTTGGGCCGTCATACCTGCGATTTCGGCGCGCGGGGCTGTCGGCTCCTGCGTCACCCCCCGCCTGGCACGAACTGGCGATCGTGAGGAGGCAGAGGAGTGGTGGTGCTGTCCACGCCTTTTCTTGGGCGGGGAGGCATGGTGGCGAGGCCGTCTCGGAGCCCTCAATCGTGCGGGCGTAATGCGAGCTCCTCTCGGTCCTTTGATCGAGAGCTGGATCATGTCATAACCGAAACCGGTAGACATGAACTCGAGGCTCCCGAACCAAATCACCGTGGAGCGCGGAATCGGCGAAACAAGAGTGGCCATCTGGAGAGGAATGGGAAATCGGTGAAAAACACGCAGGACCCCTACCAAGCGCGCCAACTGTAGGTGTTCTCCCCCGAGGGGTCACACCAACGAGTAAAACTAGTGCGTGTCCCCCTTTCCAGATGGTGATGCAAGAAAAGACACAAAGATTTATCCTGGTTCGGGCAAGAGAAGGCCCTACGTCCAGCGGGGGAGGAGCGTTTGTATTATCTTGCACCTAAGTGCTTGTACAGGGGTGAATACAAGTCCAGTATGGGTGGAGATGGAGTGTGGTGGCTCTTCTACATGTATGTCTTCTCCTTTATCCGCTCCTGAGCCTCCCCTTTTATAGTTCCAAGGAGAGGCCTAGGGTACATGTATAGGCGACAGAGTAGGGGTCGATAGGGGTATGGCACGCTGACCTACTCGAGGCCTCCGTACCGGCGTGGCCTTGAGCCGTCTTGTCTCAGTACCTTGATGATGATTACGCGTGCCCCTGAATCCTGCTCCTGTGCGTCATCCTGGACCGGCTTATCCGTCGCACGCTTGTACGTCATGACTGCAGCCGCGTCTGAGTGGTTGAGGTGCTGTCCATCGTTGCCCGACCCTTCTCTGAGAAGGGACATGCCTGCTCAAGGGTCAGGTACCGCACAAAGCCTCGCTAAGCAGAACGCTGACTTTGGGCGTCTTCGAGGGGGTCTTGACGGGACATTCCAACTGTCTTCCTGCGCCCTGCCACACTCCGGCTTGTTTGGTGGGTAAGGCTGCAAAAAGAACGATTGGACAGGTGCCTGTTCCCTATCACACTTCCCGTGACTGACGGGTTAGGTGAGAACGCGGCAGGCGCATTAAATGCCCTGGTTCCCGTGCCCGCGTCACGCGGCGGGCGGCGTCCTTATGCCCGAGGCCTTTCGATTGGTACGAGTCTGTTTCCGTATTCGACGGTAGCCAGCGCTCGAGCCCTAGTCGATTCGCACGACGCTCTTTCCGTGTTCGAGGCTACGGTCGTTGATAACCGTGCGTGCGGCCGGGGGGCGTCGAGTCAGGGCCCTCGATTTGCGTACGGGTGCTCTCGTCATGTGCGTCACTTAGGGTACCCCTTAGTGATACCCTTGACAATTGCCTTCAGTTGATGAGTTAAAGAGAAGAGCTTATTGTAAATTTCATAACAGCTCAGCTGACTTGGCTGAGGTGTTTGAGAAAAACAGCTTTGATCCATCTTTTATATATATATATATATTATATATATATATGTATAGTTCAGTTTATAGCCCCTCAACTATTGGCCGAGTTTAGTTCGAGACCTCAGCTACAAAATCGTCTCTCTCTCACCCTCAATTATCAAACCTGGTCACTTTTAGCATTCGGACAGAGGACAGCGCGGGCTTGAGCCACTTTGAGTGG
>NC_012877.2:14129343-14130421 GCF_000003195.3 Sorghum bicolor
GACAAAAACGTCTGATAAGCTCCATTTCTTGTTCACTTAAAGGTGCAACTGGCCGGTCATCATCGGAATCAACAGCTCTAGCTGTGCCATAGGGCTCCTCATCATCCTCAATATTAACATCCAAACTATTAGATGCTATAAAAGCTGCGTCAACATTAAATGTTGGAGGCACAGGATGATAACAATCATTACTTGGATTGTCACCTACAACAAAACCACAAATATGCATACAATTGAGACAACTAAATCGAACGAAGGAATGCTAACAAAATGAATAATGCAACTACGCCACTTACATGGAATTGTCTGGGTCATAGGGGTATGTACGCAGCCAACCTCATTGGGACCGGATTGAGCATCAGGAACGACAAACCACATCTTCCACACCCACGTCCTGAATGGGTATAAGAGAAGCTGAGGGTGCCGGATTGTCCGGTTCCGGTGAGAACCCACCAATGGGTGGTTGCCAATTAAGTGGAGAATCCACTAGAGGGCCTGGCTCCTTGGACAAGTTGCGCACAACCAAATCCAAACATTTAAAGTCACTCTTCATGACAGTTTTGACATATTTGTCCCATTGAACCTCGGATACAATTGGGACCAACCGCCTAAAAATTGTCCCTGACCCGCCATGGTGAATGACCCCCTCAATTAAGATTTCTTCTTCATTCGAATTACATTTAAGCTCATCACGAGCACTACCCATCAATTCAGAAAACAAGGGCCGCTCATCAAACATCAAAGGGACCGTTTGCATTCCAACAAAATCAACATTGCCAAATTGATCTTTCTCCACACTTCCTCCATGATATAAGGTTACTAAATTGTCCATCTAATTGATATACAAAACAACCATGTTACTAGACATATAACTAATACAAATAAAACACCTAAATATCTATCTAATAAAATACGTATGTAACTAACTATATAACTAAAATTACAAACTAGATTTATCTAACTAAATTACATAACTAAATTCTAAAATATTAAATAAACTAATCTAAATTAAATAAACAACTCTAAATTACATAACAATATTCATATAAATAATACCAATATAGAAAATTGCTACAAG
>NC_012877.2:15128287-15264774 GCF_000003195.3 Sorghum bicolor
GACAGCTGATGTCTAAGATACTTGTTGATTGTGGATGTTGATATTAGGTAATGCAATCAGGAATTAATCCGCAAGCGCATGGATATCGATGAGCACTTCACCCGGGATGTTATCCAGAGTATCGTATTTATATTTTTACCACTAGGAGAAAGCGTGCATCTGACTAACCAGGTCTCTTACTACTAACCTTTAGGCTACAAACAATGTGATTCGATGTGAGCGATGTATAGAGAAGACTACAACCGCACTCTCGTTCTAACCTTGGTAAGGATGATCTACTGTTCTGTTGGGGAGGCTCACGGAATCTAGACACCGCAGAGGATGTTCGACCCGCACCTATAAACCCTATCGATCCTCCTAACAGGATTATGGGCTACAAAGGTAACTCGGAAATGTCACGTTCCTCGCTACTACCACGGTCCGGCTAGACAGGGGATATCTATGAGTATCCTAGTCCAAACACCACGTTTACGCTAGAGATGATCACTCTAAACTCTACGCGAAGAGATCAAAGTAAACTCATAAACCAAAGAACAATAAAACAAAAAACTTACTAGAATTTAGAAGTCGAAATACTAAAGAATCCTAGGAGCAAGCCTCGGGTTAAGAGACTTGATCCCACTGGTACAACCTCAGAGTAGACAACGATAGGCCAGGCTTCCTCCGATCTACACCTCCACTCTATCTCTCTCAATCTAGTAGAACTAATTCTACTCTCACATTGGATGCTAAGCCCTATGAGGTGGGAACCCTAAGGAACCTCTCTCTCTGAATCCTCTCTGGAAAATATGCTAATGAATAGTGGGATTCTATCTCTCTAGGGGCCAAGGGCCAGGGGCCTTGCTTATATAGCCCTCTCAAATGAATCTGGGCCGTCAGATTAAACCGACCTAGATTGAACGGTTCTCCTTGATCCTCAAAGGCGGTGGAGCATAATCCGTGTGATTCACCATGATTGGCCACCAGAGGTGGGCGGGCGTCTAGGGGGGTTGGGCGGGCGCCCTACCCGTGGGCACGCTCGGCCTCCCGCTCATTCGTGTGGCTTCTCGAACCTTCTAGACCGAGGAAAATTGACGCACAAGTTAATATCTCTATGTAAACCCGACATGTGGGCCTTTCTTCCATATTTCCTGATAACCCCCTGCAGAAATAGATAAGCAGCAAAACTCGTGGAATTCTGTCAGATCAAACCCTAATTCTAGGTGTTGTTTGTATATTGGTCCTTTCCCTTGTTTATTTCATAGTTAAAATTGATACTTAAGAACCGTCAACAAACACCCCCATACTTAGGCTTTTACTCGTCCTCGAGAAATGGATGGTTAAGAAAAATATCAAGGGATAAAACATTGTAAAACATTCTTTTCATACCTGCAGGGTGTTGTAAAAATCCACTGTGTACCGTAGTCAGGGAAGTATATGGTCAAGAGTAGAGGTCCTTTCTTCTTAATCCTGTCACTTGGAGTTTTTGTATATTTTTGAAAAGAAATTTAGCATACCATTATCCTCATAGGTTCTCTCAGATCGGTCATTTATATTTTGTATATCTCACTGAGACTGTTTTAATTTGCAGAAATTCTCAAGCATTCTTACCTTGCATTTATTGCCTGATCAAAATGGGAACCGAGGAGAGGAATGCCATACTTTTAGATCAAAGACTTTGGAAATTAAAAACTTGTCAACTCTTACTAGCATATTGCTTATTAGAGGGACCATGGGCTATCATTTTCTTCTCTCTCTTTTTTTCAGGTGGATACTGAGGTACCCCTAATTCTACAGCCGGACACTTGTCCATTTCTTTTTTCTGCAAGGTTGTCGAGCACTTGCTCCTTTTTATTTCCTCAAAATATTCATATTTTTGCATAGCCCATGCCTCTAATGCAACAATACTTCGGAAGAGTGAATCTTTCTGGATAAATGTCTTGATCTTAGGAGCATGATAAATCTCTCAACAAGGGTCTAACTCATTTTGAACAAACTCGATACAGAGCAGATATCTTTTATAATTATTAATATTTTCAGGTTTTGTAGGCATATAAAACATTGAGGATGGTAGCTAGAATTTTTGAAGATTTTGAAATAAAATCTCCAAGCAAGAATGATATCAAGTATAAGGTACTCGTACTCAGCCATCTCACATTCCACAGTGACTTTAAGTAACACAGGGTTTTTAAATAATTTTTGATAATAGCAAGTTTTTAGGAAATATCACAGAGTGAGATTGATCATGATATTAATCTTTATTAATTTATTATGTTGGAGACAATATTCTGTATGAACCAAGATATATGTGTATGTGTAAAGTGTGCAGAGTATGTACCTGAATTATAGAGTGGTGCGGTCGAAGTGTGTTGGGCATGTCGAGGGATCTCCCCCATACTTGTTTTCTGCTTACTTGCATAAAAAATAAAGTAGAAACACACAATACATAATAATAATCTTTATTAATCTTGAGGCATTTATTACAAATGACTATTAATGAATTGAAGCTAATAATAGATCTAAGCCAAATTTAAAGATGAATAACTAAGATATACTTCCTCAAGATCTAATCTAGATAACTTAGCGGCGCTCTAACTCCCTAATCTTCTTATTGGCACTAGCAAGATCATGCTTAAGACCTAGTATAACGGTGTTCTAGTTAGAGAGCTGCCTATTGATAGAGTTAACCGAGGACTGGAGCTCTATGATGACCTTGTCTAGCCTACGAACGTCCTCATCTACATCTGCTTTAGTCTTGTGACGCTTAGGAGATGGCTCAAGAGTATTGAGGGCGTGCTTCGGGGCTTTCTTTGGAGGGATGAAACAGACTTTGGCTACTCTAACCCCCTCGAAGTAAGGCCTCTCCTCCTCTGTAGTGTAGCGGACGCTGCTGATCTCGCCGCTCCGGTTGGTCTTGACTCCGACGACCCGCTCATTGGGCCTGGGTGGTAGGATCCTCGTGCCGGCTGGCACCGTGACGGTGGCCTCCTTCTTGGCTGACGGCCCTTTGAGAAGTAGGGGCTGCGGTGGCGCGGTGAGAACTGGTTGGGCATAGTAGGATTGGGTGGAGCTGCACTGGCGTGATGGCAAGGCTGCTAGCTGTCGCTCTGTGTTAGCCGGGACGAGAGCGTAGGCGTTGGGGTCTTCCTTGGGCTTCTTGTTGAGGTCTAAGGGGACGACCTCCCAATCGTCGTGTAACTCATCGGCCATTAGAGCAGCGAGGGACTAAGCAAGATCTAATTGAAGAAGGAGAGAAGGCTTTGAATGAATTGGTGTTGAAAGCTGACGTCAGGGGTCTGTTTATATAGGGGCCAAAAAGTGTCTCTAGGGTTTGCTCGGGCTACTCCCGCCGCCATGCGTGCGAAACAATCCATCTGCATGATTATTTAATTTATCATAAATGAGTTTATCGTGACGGAGGAGATTGGGGCCGAGGGGAGACAGGGGCTGGGCGCCCGCCCTCATCATTAGGGCGCCCGCCCAGTGCCTGGCTCCTCTATGGGCCCGCCTGCTCGAGCATGCTTCTAGAATCAAATTAATTCCGAAAAATATATACGTGGTCAAAAAACGTCAGATTAAAAAGGTCGAGCTCTAATTCTCCATGGGAAGGTAAAAATGGATCACGTCTATTTCTTCTAATTCTTTATTGGGCTCTAAAAATAATTTAAGACGTTAACCATTTACCTTGATGTTGATGCAAAATTAATCTGCAAACACAAAGGGCTAATACCCAATTCAAACGTTAAAGCGTGCCAGCCGATTTGACCTTACTATCGGCAAAGGTGATAACTCGAATACTTTAGTCCTGACAACAGCGATGCGCCCGGATGTCACGGCTAAGAGGTACTCACGCGGAACTTGAGAACACGCCGAGCTTAAGTCGACGATTTCCTAAGAACTCGTAATAAAAGGAAAAAAGTATGACGAAGTCGTCGAAAAGTAGATGCTGGAATATGAGTAAAAACGTGTATTTGATTGATTGATAGATATCTCATTACAAAGCCCTAGGGTCCATATTTATACCCTGCTCAAAGAGCTATAACTAAACACGACCAGAATTCGAATTCCAAATTACATGGAATCCGCATACAAAACGATTTAAACAAATAAGGAAATAACTTAGTTATCCCTCGTGACAAACTGAAACTCTTCCACAACCCGATCAGCAGCTTCCAGACTCCCCCTCTGTATCATCGGCACACTCTTTCGCCATGGTCATCGGCAGACCTCCTCATCATAGTCATCGGCACAGACACATCATCACCTGTAAAGTTAGTCACGTCCAACCTCTCCTTTATCGGCAACCATCCTCATCGGCAACTCATCCCGTAAACCACATACTGTCATCTTATCCTGCCATCCTGGACACGTGCCTAAAAACGGTGTCAACACATGCCCCCCAATTTCGGAGTATGAAACTATTAATGCTCCGAAATTTTCTGCAGTAATGATGCCTTTTCCCGCAATTAATGCTCCTAATCTCGTAACCGACAACCTCAATCCAAACAACTCCGATCCTATTCTCCTGCAAATTCCTCGAAATCCTCAACTTCCTGAACGGGCACTTCCTTCTCATCCGCACATCGGCAATATTACCGTTACGAAGATCTACCGATGGACTAATCAGGACGTTCGTATAAATGGCTACCTTTTACTTTATCCGCCCATCGGCAATATGACCGTTACAGTATGCTGCCGATGGACCGACCATAAGATCCTGTACAGTAAAATATCTCCAAGTAATAAATGCTCCCCGTCAAATCACCTGCACAATCCCTTGATTACCGTGCGAACAGTTACCATATCTACCTGAGCATCCCCGGGTCTCTCGGATGCGGCAAAGAGATAAGTCAGATTTGCCCTTGCCCGTTTTATCCTATAAATAGTTCCTTCTCGGGTACTCCTTCTCCATCACATCATTTCACCATCCCTACTTTTACCTTTCCAGCGGCGGCGCCATTCACAACCTTCGAGACCTCCGACAAGCACTCCTCTTCATCAACTCCGGTGCCCTCCAACGTCCTCTTCACGACAAGATGGCCATTGGCTTCGTCGTCCCTGAGGTCAGATCTCCATCTCATCTTCTGTATTTTTTTTTCGTATTCCTGTTCATCCGCGATTCATCTTACTGAATATTTTCCTTTTCCTTTTTCTTTGTATTTTTTATTCCCCCAAAATCACTAGGAGTTGTCCAATAAAATTGTCATCCCCACCGATCAACCACACCTTCAATGTCTCGGCCCTCTAGGGGATTTAGATCCAACCGACCTTATCAACGCAGAAACCAACAGGATCCCCTTTAGAGCTGAAAACTTTTCTTTAGATCTGTGGAAAGACACTTTTCGCTCTTGGCCCAGCCCTACCGTAGGGTGGAAAGACTGGTTCTTGAGGGTCAGCAATTCTTATGAAGTCCAGTGGGGCGAAAGGAAGCTAGCCCAATGCATTAGGCTATCCATTGCCGATATGCACAGGAACGAGTCACTGCTGATAGCTGCGTCCTACTTTTGGTCAGACACCCTCAATGCTTTTGTTTTTGGCCACGGCCCTACTTCTCCTACCCTTGCCGATGTAGCCATGCTCACTGGTCTAGATATATCTTCTGCCGATAGCACCCACTTTTTTGATACTGCCCCCAGTGCCAAAGTGGAGACTCGCGCTATCGGCGGTTGGTCAGGGTACATTCAGAAGTACCGCGGGAGAGGGCCTGTCACCATAAAGGAGCAAACCACCTTTCTGAACATGTGGCTGGACAAGTTTGTATTCTGTGGTCGATCGGCAGGACCGACTTCCGTCTATCTATCGGCAGCAGAGAGACTGGCTAACGGTGGCCAATTTCCTCTCGGCCGATACTTGCTTGGCGCTGTTTACCATCTTCTCCATCAGGTAGCCCAGAAACTCCTGCTTGGCCAGTCCATCGGCAACTTGGGAGGCCCCTGGTGGTTTATTAATATGTGGCTCAATCTGCACCTGCATAAGCGCCTTGATTTCAACTTGTTCTCACAGCACTTCCCAAGAGATATAGCCGAAAATCATGTGTTGGGTGAAGAGGAATCGGCAACGCGTGCCCCCTTGAACTTTGGCGAAGCTGTCATAGTTCTACCTGGTTCAGGGAGTAATCCGGATCAGATCGGCCGATTCTTCCAGACTCTGTATGAGGGTTTGGCCAGAGATGAACGACCATGGTTGGCTTATGATGACCCAGATAGCATGCTCCCTCTGACCTTCAATCCATTTTATCAAGCTCTCGACAGGGACAATGAGGCGATGATGGCAATTGTGACTCCCAAAGCCATTCCAGTGAATTTCTTCGGTAGCACAAAAACTTCTCCCCAGACTTATGAATTTTACAATCCATCGGCATTAGCTCGCCAGTTAGCTTTTGGCCAGTTGCCAATCGCACTTCCTTATGCCGATGTGATAAAATCCAGAGAAACTATCAACAACTTTCTTGAGTGGAGTCGAGTAGCCCAACTACCACCAAACGCCGATACAGATGTAGATCTGTCAGAATGGGTTCCGGCTGCTTTTATCACTCAGGCATACAAGTTATGGTGGGCAGAATGGAAAGAGCATCTATTCTGCAGATCGGCCCTTTCATACCGCGGCATGATCGACTCCGAATACGAAATTCCTGATGACACTGTAAGTATCTCCAACCGATGTTTCATTTTCTCAACATTATTTCCATCGGTAGCTCACCCTTGTATTCCTTTTGCAGGTTGACGACATCCCCCCATCGGTTAGCAGGAGTGGCAAGCCGATCGACTTGTTTCCATCAGGCCCGATTTCCTCAACCGGCCACAATGCTCCCACTCTGGCTTCCATCGTGCATCGGGGTGTGCGCCTCAGGAAAGTCACCACCAGGATAACCCAGACATCACCAACGGTAGCTGCTCCCACTCTGGCGCGGGCTTTCAAGGCAATTTGTCAAATCTCTTTCTTTTACGCTGACTATCTTTATATCGGCTTTATTTATACTTATAAACCCTTGTTCGTTATTGCAGCAAACCAGTGCATCGGCAAAGGTCACACGTCGAGGTGCCGATGCCCCCCAGTCCAGCCAGCCAAAGAGGAAGGGTGTCAAGAGCACCAGGGCCGAAACAAAACGCCAAAAAGTGGCAACTCCCCCTCCTCCTCCGGTATCTCCAATCCTAGTGGAGTCTTCTCCTTCTTCTCCAGAAGTCCAGACACAGCAAGCACCATCTCCCCAACCAATGCAGGAAGCACCACATATGGAAGAACCCCAGCAGGAAGAGCCTCGAACAGAAGGTACATCAGCTGATGTGGGTGAACAAACAACTGGTCCGGTGGGTCCAATTAAATCATCGGCGGTTCTCCCAATTCAGACAACCGTTGTTCCTCCTCCAGGTAACATACTTTAACAATACCGTTGCCGATGAACTTATTCTCATTTAGTCTCATAACCCTTCCTGTCTTTTTCAGTCGATATCGTCCCATCGGCAACCGTAGCCGATCATCCTGCATCTCCATCGGCATCTTTCAGACAGAGGCAGGAAATAGCCTTAAAACAAGTAAGCCACCCAACCTCTACCAGCATAATTTGCCGATTCTCCGAGTATGAACTAACTTTGCTCTCCCCCCAGGAACAAGATTCTCCCGACAGCCTGTTTTCCTTCGCCATCGATCTCTCTGAAGAAGAAGGCGAAGAGGCAAGCTCTTCTCAGACAGTTGGCATTACATCGACAGAGATCAGGACCAGACTGGAGGAATTGTCAGCTCTCCTTCACCAGGACACAGCGCAGTTGGTTGACGACTCCGACCCTGCCAAGACCCTGTTCAGAACTCTCAGAGGCCAAATCCCAGCCGATGTCGAAGAAACCCTTTTCCAAGCCGCTCATTTGGAGAGTCGCCAGCTGCAGTACCAGAGAGCTTCTCGGCGTCTTGCCGATAGAGCTGCTCAGACTCAACTCTCCGACGAAATGAGGAAAGAGAAGCTTTTGACCGATGAGAAGCACAAGAACATCGGCATCCTGAGATCTTCAGGAGACGCGCTGAAGCAGAAAATATCCGATCTATCGGCAAGAAGAGAATCCTTGTTGGCAGAACTTAAGGAAGTGGAGGACGCCTTATCCCAAGCTCAACAGGAAGAGAGCCAACTGCCAGAGGCCATCAAGCTTCTTGAGCACGAGCGAAACGTTCATGGTCGCAAGGCACTTCAACTGAAGAAGAAACTGAAGCCGATAGAGGGTTCTGCCGATGATGACATTAAGGAGATAGAAGCAGCCAACCAAATCCGGCTACGTGCTATATCGGCAATCCAGGCGCTGCTTAACACATAAAGTTTTCATCGGCATCATATCTGTGCTTTCCTGCTTCCTCAGCTTTTAGTCTAGCCGATAGGACTGTTATCGGCATCTTTTGAAACACTAAGCCCCAAAACATTTGAATCCAGCCGATAGGAGTGTTATCGGCATTTAAACTTTTATGCATCGACCCATATGCTGGGGTAGTACTTCTTTAAATATTTGCCATTTAATGCTCTAGGAAATTCAACTCCTTCGAGAGTTTCTAGAATATAGGCATTACAAGGAGCCGATCGACTTATCCGATAAGGACCTTCCCCATTAGGAGACCACTTTCCAAACTTCGCATTTTTAGTCCCGACTGGCAAAACCAATTTCCATACCAAATCCCCATCGACAAACTCCTTAGCCTTCACTTTCTTATCATACCATCTAGCAACTCTCTTCTTATTTTCTTCTATACTCATTAAAGCTTTTAACCGATGCCCTGCTAGATCATTCAACTCATCGGTCATCAAAGTAGCATAATTATCGGCGGTTAACCGATCTTGAAAAGATAATCGCCTGGATCCGGCCTTAATCTCCCAGGGCAACACTGCATCATGTCCATACACCAATTGATAGGGTGACACCTTGGTTGATCCATGACAAGCCATTCGATAAGACCACAGTGCTTCATTTAACAATGTATGCCACCGCTTAGGATTTTCTTCAATCTTTCGTTTAATAAGCTTGATAATCCCTTTGTTAGATGCTTCGGCCTGCCCATTGGCTTGAGCATAATAAGGAGAAGAATTCAATACTTTAATCCCCATACCGATTGCGAATTCATCAAACTCCCCCGATGTGAACATAGTGCCCTGATCGGTAGTAATTGTCTGAGGAATCCCAAATCGGTAAATAATGTGTTCCTTCACAAAATCAATCATATTGGCCGAGGTGACCTTCTTCAAAGGAATAGCTTCAACCCATTTAGTGAAATAATCAGTGGCAACCAAAATAAATTTATGCCCCTTACTAGATGGTGGATAAATCTGGCCGATCAGATCGATAGCCCAACCCCGAAACGGCCAAGGCTTGATAATAGGATTCATAGCCGATGCGGGTGCTCTTTGAATGTTACCAAACTTTTGACAACCTTGACATCCCTTGAAATACTTAAAGCAATCCTCAAGTATAGTCGGCCAAAAATATCCATTTCTTCTAATCATCCATTTCATTTTGAAAGCCGACTGATGTGCTCCACATACCCCTTCATGGATTTCTCCCATCAAACTCCTAGCTTCATCATCACCCAAACATCAGAGAAGAATTCCATCAATAGTTCGAGAATACAGTTCATCTTCGAGGAGCACATATTTGGTTGCTTGAAATCGAACTCGTCTTTCAACTTTCTTGGATGGATCCTTTAGATAATCAATAATTTCCTTCCTCCAATCATCGGCACCGATTGCCGATATTGCATTAATCATAGGCTGATATCCCGAGGCATGCTGAGCCAACCGATTGGCCTCTTCATTATGCAATCGAGGAATATGCTCTAATCGGAAATCTTTGAACTCTTTCAACAGTCGCATGCTTTTCTCGAAATGAGTTACGAGAGCTTCACTTCGGCATTCATAGCTCCCGGCCAATTGATTTATAACCAACATAGAATCCCCAAAAATTTCAACAGCATCAGCACAAACTTCTCTTAACAACTCCAATCCCTTGATCAGAGCCTGATACTCAGCCTGATTATTTGTCGATGTAGCAACAATCGGCAAGGAAAATTCATACTTCTTCCCCTTAGGGGAAACTAATACAATGCCGATTCCTGCCCCCTGGTCACATGTAGATCCATCAAAGAAAAGTGTCCAGGGCACAATTTCCAAGGCCTCCACTACACCGCAATGCTGAGTCACAAAATCGGCCATAATCTGTCCTTTGACTGCCTTGGCCGATTCGTAACGCAGATCGAACTCTGACAGCGCTAAAATCCATTTACCGATCCTGCCACTCATATAGATAGCATGTACCGGACCACATCATCTTTGCAAACAACAGTGCATTCGGCCGATAGCAGGTAATGCCTTAGTTTGATACACGAAAAATACAAGCATAGGCATAGTTTTTCAATGGCCGAATACCTGGTTTCAGCATCAATCAACCTCCTCAAGTAGTAAATTACCCTCTCTTTCCCTTCAAATTCTTGGACCAAAGCTGAACCGATAACCGTCCCATCGGTAGACAAATACAATCTGAAGGGCTTTCCTTGTTGAGGTGGAACTAGAACTGGAGGATTCACTAGATATTTCTTGATTTCATCCAAAGCCAACTGCTGCTCTTTTCCCCAAATAAATTCTTGATCGGCTTTCAATTTAAGAAGAGGACTGAAAGCATGAATTTTACCAGACAGATTGGATATAAATCTCCTGATAAAATTTACCTTGCCGATCAAGGACTGGAGCTCAGTCTTGTTGGTAGGGGCCAATATTTTATTGATGGCATCAATAGATCTTCGACTAATTTCAATCCCCCTTTGATGTACCATGAAACCAAGAAACTGCCCTGCCGATACACCAAATGCACACTTATTGGGATTCATCTTCAACCCATGCTTCCTTGTGCACTCTAATACCTTTTGTAAGTCGGCAAGATGCTTTGAGAAATCCCCAGACTTAACTACCACATCATCAATATAGATCTCCACCAGCTTGTCGATGAACTCATGAAATATAAAATTCATGGCCCTTTGATAAGTAGCACCAGCATTCTTCAACCCAAAGGTCATGACTATCCATTCAAATAAACCGACATGACCAGGACACCTAAATGCAGTTTTTGGAATATCTTCCTCTGCCATGAATATTTGATTGTATCCTGCATTGCCGTCCATAAAGCTAATGACCCGATGACCGGCCGCAGCATCAACCAACAGATCGGCAACAGGCATTGGGTATCCATCCATCGGCGTAGCTTTATTGAGATTCCTGAAATCAATGCACACCCGAAGCTTCCCGTTTTTCTTGTAAACCGGAACAACATTAGATATCCACTCGGCATACCGACACTGCCGAATAAACTTGGCTTCAATGAGTTTGGTGATTTCGGCCTTAATATCAGGTAGAATGTTAGGATTACATCGACGAGCTGGTTGCTGATGTGGCCGAAATCCAGACTTGATAGGTAACCGATGTTCGACGATTGATCGGTCTAAACCAGGCATCTCGGTATAATCCCAAGCAAAGCAATCTTTATATTCCTTTAATAAATCAGTTAATTGTTGCTTACACTCAGGATTTAATTTAGTACTAATAAAAGTAGGTCTAGGCTTATCACCACTACCTATATCTACTTCTACCAAATCATCGGCCGATGTGAATCCCTGGCCTAATTTTCCATCATCGGCGAATCTATCCATTAAAAACCGTCGTCAGAACCGACTGCTTGGATCGGTGGAATCTCGTAATCGGCAACTTTGAGAAAATCTTTCTCCCAAACTTCTCCTGAAATGCACTTGGTCCTCTCATAGGTATCCGCCTCCGCCGATGCAATGACATAAGAAGAATCTCCCGGGACAATCTCAATCTTGTCACCTATCCACTGAACCAAGCATTGGTGCATTGTAGATGGGATGCAACAATTAGCATGAATCCAATCTCTTCCCAACAATAAGTTGTAAGCACCCTTTCCACTGATCACGAAGAAAGTTGTCGGCAAGGTTTTGCTGCCGATGGTCAACTCCACACATATTGCTCCTTTAACTAGAGACACGTTTCCTTCAAAGTCTTTGAGCATCATATCGGTCTTGGTCAAATCCTGATCCCCTTTCCCAAGCTTCCGATATACTGCATAAGGCATAATATTAATAGCAGCTCCACCATCAACTAGGATTTTGGTCATTGGCTGCCCATCAACCCTCCCTTTGACGAATAGAGCCTTAAGATGTTGTCTCTCGTCATCGGCAGGTTTCTCAAAGATAGCTGTCATCGGATCCAGAGCCAGCTGAGCTATCTGATCAGAAAATTCCAACTCATCATCACTGGATGGTGCAAGAAACTCCATCGGCAACATAAAAACCATGTTAACTCCCGCCGATGGACCTTCCCTCTTGGTGTCTGATGGCTGCTGACTTCCAGAGTTCTCGCCCTTGTTTAGCTCCTCTTGCCTTTCACGCTGCAATCTCCTTTTCTGTGTCTTGGTCAACCCTTCCGGACACCATGGAGGAAGTGGCTTCTGCCTTACTGCTGGGCGTCGATTCTCCCTTGACTCTATCCGATGCATGTTAGCATCCCTGCAAAATATGAACTCATCGGGAACTCGTGCATTAGCCATCTCCTCGAGTTCTTCCTGGTTTCTAGGAAAATATTGGACACGATTGCCAAGCCTATCGTGCACGGTGAGCCTGCCCCCCAGCCGATCATGAACTGATGCTCTTCCTCTGATCGGCCCATTAAATCGCCGATTGTCATCATGATAACGCCGATCAGTCCTGTCGTACCGATCATAACCATTGCACTCAGGACAATCTCTGACAGTGGGAAGCTTAATATTTTCCTCCCAACAATGGATGAAGAACGGGCAGTTCCAATGATCTCTATGTCGATTCCACTCCTGTCGGCGTCTTTCTTCTTCCCGTCGGTAATCTTCTTGCTGGCGATAATCTTTTTGCTGGCGCCGATACCGATCTTCCCGTTGCTGCCAGTTCTCTCGAGGTCTTCTATGAGTTATAACAATACCAGACCGAGGGGGCCTATCCGAACTGGTTCCTTCCTGGACTAAGCCCTTACTTTTTGCATCGGCAGTAGTAACTTGATGCTGAGGATCTACCGATGCACTTTTCTCGGCTGTTTCCGATGTTAAGACCTTGGCCTTCCCCTTGGCATCCAACATGTTTGTCGGGAAAGGATGTTGGTCTATCTTCATCGGCTTCTGGGTCTTGGAACTGTCAAACTTAATCCTCCCGGACTCTATTGCCGATTGCAGCTGTTGTCTGAACACTTTGCATTCATTAGTGTCATGAGAAGTTGCATTATGCCACTTGCAATATCTCATCCTCTTCAACTCCTCAGTTGATGGGATCACATGATTAGGAGACAGCTTGATCTGAACTTCCTGGAGTAGAAAATCAAATATCTTATCGGCCTTAGCGGTGTCGAAAGCAAACTTTTCTGGTTCTTTCTGCCCAAAAGGACAAGACATCGGTTTCTTGGTTTTGACCCACTCTGCCAAGCCGATGACTGGTTCCTCATCAGAATCGGAGCTCGTTGCTTCATCAACAAACGATACTTTCTTGTTCCATGCTCTTTTGGGCTCGAAAGGCTTGATGTCTTGATCAGAAATCCTCTGCACCAAATGACTTAAGCTTTCAAACTCCTGAGAAGCATACTTATCCCTGATGTGTGGCAATAAACCCTGGAAAGCCAAATCGGCTAGCTGCCGATCATCTAGAACCAGACTGTAGCATTTATTCTTAACTTCCCGTATCCTCTGCACGAAACCTTCAACTGATTCATCATTGCGCTGTCTCAACTTGACCAAGTCGGTGATCTTCTTCTCATGAACCCCGGAGAAGAAGTATTTGTGGAATTGTTTCTCCAGATCGGCCCAAGTAATCACTGAGTTGGGAGGTAATGATATAAACCAAGTAAAGGCCGATCCAGATAATGATGATGAAAATAGACGAACCCTCAATTCGTCTCTATTACCAGCTTCTCCGCATTGAATGATGAACCTGTTGACGTGCTCCATGGTTGACGTGTCGTCCTGCCCGGAAAATTTGGTAAAATCCGGTACCTTGTACCGATGTGGGAGTGGGATCAAATCATATGCAGGAGGATACGGTGTCCGATAAGAGTAAGTGTTGACTTTGGGTTTTATCCCAAATTGTTCCCTCATTACTTTAGCGATTTTATCGGCCCAATATGCATCGGCATCCTGCCGATGAGGCGGCTGCGGGTCCGGCACTTGGTGGCGAACCTCCACGTGTCTGTTCGGGACGTGATCTGCACGGAGCATCGGATTGATCATCTGTCCTCCCATCTGCGGACCGCCAAACTGCTGTCCACCGACTTGCTGTCCAATATTCATTGGCTGGCTGGAGATCCCCTGACTTTGGAATCCGGGATAGATCTGTCCTTGCTGGAACCCCGTAACCTGGTAACTTTGTTGGGGTGATTGTGGAAAGACTTGCTGTCCAAGCCATCCATTATTAGCGTTCATCGGCATAGGCGCTGCCGATGATTGGTAATTGGGTACCATCATTGAATTGACATATCCTGACTGGGCCATAGACCTCTGTTGCATCAGCATTGAGTCTACCGATGCATTAGGCACCTGGAACATTGAATCTTGAGGATTCCCAGTGTGAGGCCTTGCAGTAGTAGTTGTTGTATACCGGGGACTCTGGTTCAACGGCACATTGGGAAGCGCCGATGTCATAGGAGTCTTGCCCCTCATGTCGGTTATCTGTGATGTTCCTGGCGTCAATTCTGGAGGCATACCATAACCCCACCAGTTAGGAGGAAGAGTCAACCCTGACATTGCCGATGCCAACATGTCTGTTGTCAGTTTATTCTGCCCACTTGAAGTTTGTGGGTTGGTTGTCATCGGCACAAATAGTGCACCAGTAGCTCCCGATGTACTTGGAGGGACGGCAGATTGTGCACTTGCAGCCGTCAAAGCAGCCGATGGAGCCGTGACCTCTGGTGCTGTTGGCTGATGATGAGAGGGGCCCACATAATATGGTGGGATTTGTCCTTCCTTGAAAGTTCTTGCCACGGCATTGAAAACCGTATTAGACAGTACGCCGGCTTGGTTGATCAAAGCTCGGTTGATAGCACTGTCAACCATATCTTGAAGCTTGCCAGGATTGGCTTCGAAGGTGACCTGCCGTGGTGCCGGCAGTGCATCTTTCTGAATCACCTCGCCGCTCCTGCTTATGCTGAAAGACCTCAAGCATTGCAGCTTGAACTCTTCCATGGCTTGGGCAATAGCCTGCTTCTGCTCGTCCTTGAGATTGGCCTCCGTCACGGGGATGACGTTCTCCTGATCGAGGTCAGAGATCGACATGTTGATCTTGATCTTGAATCTGGTCCCACCGAGCGTGCCAAAAGATGTGTTGATGCAAAATTAATCTGCAAACACAAAGGGCTAATACCCAATTCAAACGTTAAAGCGTGCCAGCCGATTTGACCTTACTATCGGCAAAGGTGATAACTCGAATACTTTAGTCCTGACAACAGCGATGCGCCCGGATGTCACGGCTAAGATGTACTCACGCAGAACTTGAGAACACGCCGAGCTTAAGTCGACGAATTCCTAAGAACTCGTAATAAATGGAAAAAAGTATGACGAAGTCGTCGAAAAGTAGATGCTGGAATATGAGTAAAAACGTGTATTTGATTGATTGATAGATATCTCATTACAAAGCCCTAGGGTCCATATTTATACCCTGCTCAAAGAGCTATAACTAAACACGACCAGAATTCGAATTCCAAATTACATGGAATCCGCATACAAAACGATTTAAACAAATAAGGAAATAACTCAGTTATCCCTCGTGACAAACTGAAACTCTTCCACAACCCGATCAGCAGCTTCCAGACTCCCCCTCTATATCATCGGCAGACTCTTTCGCCATGGTCATCGGCAGACCTCCTCATCATAGTCATCGGCACAGACACATCATCACCTGTAAACTTAGTCACGTCCAACCTCTCCTTTATCGGCAACCATCCTCATCGGCAACTCATCCCGTAAACCACATACTGTCATCTTATCCTGCCATCCTGGACACGTGCCTAAAAACGGTGTCAACACTTGAATAATGTACCTTCGTTATTTTGAAGTGTGATAGCTTCATGAGATGATGAATTGATTACCTTGAATGGTCGTTCCCATTTGCTCCGGAGTTTTCCATGCCCGAAAAGCTTCACCCTGGAATTAAAAAGTAATACCTTATCTCCAGATGCGAACTCCTTCTCCTTGATCCTCTTGTCATGCCGCCTTTTGACTCTTTCTTTGTAGATCTTCGAATTGTGATATGCTTTCTCTCGCCATTCTTCCAATTCTGATAGTTGCATTCTTCTATGATCTCCAGCAACATCTAGGTTCATATTCCATCTTCTTATGGCCAGTGTGCTTTGAATTCTAGTTCAATAGGTAGGTGGCAAGTCTTCCCGAACACCAATTGATCTCCAGCAACATCTAGGTTCATATTCCATCTTGTATGCTGTCCGGTATAACCAGAGTGCATTGGGTAACTTGTCCTTTCATGCTGTTCCCATCTCATTAACTGTTTTCTAAAGAATATTCTTGATTTGCTTGTTGGAAGTCTCTGCTTGGCCACTTGTTTGAGGATGGTAGGGGGTAGCGACGTTCTGACGGATTCAATGTTTTGATAGATAGTGCTTGAAGCGTTTGTCGATGAAGTGTGCTCCTCCATCACTTATCACTACTCTTTGGACTCCAAATCTTCGAAATATAACTTCTTCAAACATCCTCTTTGAACTAATGTTGTCAGCGTGTTTGCAAGGTAGTGCCTCTACCCACTTGGAGACGTAGTCAACTGCAACCAAGATGAACTCACACTTCTTTGATGGGGGAAATGGACCCATGTAATCTATTCCCCAGACATCAAAGAGCTCAATCTAAAGGTTGTTGGTGAGTGGCATGGCATCTCTTGTATTTATGTTTCCGTGCCTTTGACATGGCCCACATCTTCTAATATATTGCTTCGTGTCTTCATACATTGTAGGCCAGTAGAATCCACACTGTCAGATCTTTGAATGTGTACGGAATGCTCTATAATGACCTCCATATGGTGATGAATGACATCTTTCAATGATCTTCCATCCTTCCTCGGTGGTCACACATCTCCTGAGTAAGCCATCAGAGCATACTCGGAGGAGGTATGGCTCATCCCATATATGTAAACGACTTTCTTAAATAAGCTTCTGCTTGTTCGCTCCTGGTGGTACATACCCTTAAACCATAAAATTAACAATATCTGCATACCAGGGGTCAGACCTGTTAATCCCATAGAGGATGTCATCCCGGAGTGAATCATTGATGGAGGTTTCCTGTGAATTCTTAAAATACATTCTAGACAAGTGATCTGCAACAGAATTTTCTAGTCCCTTTTTATCTTTTATTTCCAAGTCAAATTCTTGAAGTAATAAAATCCAGCTAATCAGGCGAGGTTTAGCATCTTTTTTAGTGAGCAGATATTTTAGTGCAGCACGATCAGTGTAAACAATTATTTTAGCTCCAACTAAATAAGATCTAAATTTATCAATGGCAAAGACAACGGCCAGAAGCTCTTTTTCAGTGGTTGCATAATTAAGTTGAGCTCATGTCAAAGTTTTACTAGCATAAGCAACTGCATGATTCTTCTTATTTTTAGTTTGTCCCAAAACTGCCCCCACAACATAATCACTAGCATCACACATAATTTCAAAAGGCAACGACCAATCAAGGGGTTGAATGATTGGTGCGGAGATGAGTGTATTCTTTAATAAATTGAAAGATGCTATGCATGCATCATCAAATTTGTTGGGGAGATCCTTGAGCGAAGTTCTTGAAGTTCTTGAGCAGTGCCGCCGCCAGAAAGGAGGATATGAGGCTGTAGAATGACAGGATGGAAGAAGAGTACCGGAGAAGGAAGTATTTATAGGACAAGCAGGATAGGGGCAAATCGGACTTATCTCTTTGCCGCATCCATGAAATCCGAGCGTGTTCAGGTGGATATGGTAACTATTCGCACGATAATCAAGGGATTGTGCAGGTGATTTGACAATAGGCGGTCATGATTTTTGGAGATATTTTACTGTACAAGATCTCCTGGTCGGTTCATCGGCAGTCTTGTCTAACGAAAATGTTGCCGATGAGAGTATTCTGGGGAGATTTGGTTCGGGAAGTTGAGAAATTTGAGGAACCTGTTGGAGGATCAGGCTGAGGTTGTTCAGATTTGGTGATTGATTACCAAATTGGGAGAAGTAATTTCGGAAAGGCGCCGTTACTAAGGAGAATTTTGGAGCATTAATGATTTTATACTCTGAAATTGGGGGGCATGTGTTGACACCGTTTTTGAAACGTGTCTTTGGATACGTGCCTGGGGTTAATAAAGTGTAGATCGGCAGGTGAGGAAATGATGACTACAGGAGAATTGCCGATGAAGGTTGGTGCCGATGGAAAACCGACCGAATATGACCAAGTCCAGGAGTGGTGGTGCACTCGTGCCGATGACCAGTGCTGATGGTTGCCGATGGCTGTGAAGGGCGATCTGCCAATGCTGATGAAGGAAAGCGCAGGGGTTGCCGATTGACTCGCGATGGTGTGCCGATCGGTGGTGGAGGATAATTTAATGTTTTCCTTAGTTATTAGAGTTTGTTTTGTATGCGGATTCCGTTTAATTAGGAATTTAAGTTCTAGTCGTATCTGGTTGTAGTTCTTCTGAACAGGGTATAAATGTAGACCCTGTGGCAATGTAATGAGACATCTATCAATCAATCAAACACAAGTTTTTATACATATTCTAGCATCTACTTTTTCGACGACTTTGTCATATTTCCTTTTTACTACGAGTTCTTAGGAATTCATCGAGTCAAACTCGGCGCGTTCTCAAGTTCCGCGTGAGCACCTCTTGCCCGTGACATCCGGGCGCATCCCTATTGTCGGGACCAAAGTGTTCGAGTTACCACCTTTGTCGATTATAAGGTCAAATCGGCTGGCATGCCTTAACGTTTGAATCCGGTATTAGCCCTTTGTGTTTGCAGATCAGCTTTTGCACCAACAGAATGCAAGGTGTTCAGACAGCAGCTGCAATCGGCTATAGAGTCTGGGAAGATTAAATTTGATAGCTCCAAAACTCAAAAGCCGATGAAGATTGATCGGCACCGTTTCCCTATGAATATGCTAGACGCTAAGGGAAAGACTAAAGTTTTAACTTCAGAAGCAGCTGTTGACACTTGCTAACACCACTTGAATACTAGGTTGTCATCCCCAGCATGGCACTAGAGTGTACTATGGTATTTATACGCACACAGATAAATCCGCAAGCGCACGGATACCGTTGTAGCTTTTACCCGGTTAAAGGTTTTATCGTATCCACAGGGAAACGGGAGAACCAACTACGCTCTAACTTAACCAAGATAGATAGATAGGTGTAAATAGGAAAGACGGTAGAATTGAATAAGAACAATATTAAAGGTAAGATAACAGTGAGTGACAATATGAGAATGGCGAGTAGAGCAATCTAATATATGGGCGATGGTAGCAGAATAGAGAGGATAACTATGGTTTCTCTACTTCAAAGGGGTATGTCTATGTCTGGGACGAACCACGTGATAAGAATACACCACAAAGGATGCTTATCCATATCCGATAAACCCTACCCGTCCTGCTAACAAGAGGTGGACTACAGGGGACCAACGTAACTGTCACCTACGTGGCCTACCACACGATCCGGCTAGATAGGGGATATCCACAAGTAATCTAGGTCTAAGCACCTCGCTTACACCTATACTACAACTCTCACCTATAGCGTCCTATAGATTAAAGTACTCAGAAGAGTTGTGAACTAGAACAAACATGATTAGTAATTGCATAATAAATTAGAAGTAGATTACCAGAGTCATCCCATGAGCAAACTTGATTAGAGCTTGATCATGGCGAAGTACAACTGGAGGAAGAACCGACAGGCCGGCCTCTCCTCCAATCCTCCCTCGCTCTCCATCTCGCTACTATCTAGATCTACTCTAGTTTAGAGAAGAGAGGAGAGCTCTCATCTCCAAACCCTAGCTTTTGCTCTTTCTATGAATAATGAAAAAAGATCAAGGGGTGCCTCCTCCAGGGCCAGGGGGTCTGCTTATATAGTTCCCTCAAGTGAACCTGGGCCGTCGGATCAAACCGATATTGATTGAACGGTTATTCTTGATCCTTTAGGTTGGTGGAGCATAATCCGCGAAGTTGAACGTGATTGGCCGAAATAGGTCGGCGGGCGCCCTGTCCCTGAGCCCTCTCGGCTTCCGCTTTGTTTCCTTGGCTTCTGGAGTCTTCTAGATGATAGAAAATGGTGCGGCACGTTCATATCTCTATGTAAACCCGACGTGTGGGCCTTTCCTCCATATTTCCTGATAACCCCCTGCAGAAATAGACAAACACCAAAACTCATGGAATTCTGTCAGATAAAACCCTAAGTCTGGTTGTTGGTTGCATTTGGATCCTTTTCTTTATTTATTTGATGATTATATTTGGTACTTAAGGACCGTCAGCAGCAGCCGAGAGAAGTGTATCGGTAGATCCTCAACACCAGGTCACTGCCGATGACGCCAAAGGCAAAGGTTTGATTCAGGAAGGTGGCAGCTCAGGGAGGCCTCCTTGATTCGGTATTGTAATCACTCATAGGCGGCATCGAGAAACGTGGCAACAGCGTGAAGATCGGTATCGTCACTAACAAGAAGATCATCGCCGAGAAGGGGAAAGACACCGACAATAGTGGAATCAGCACAAAGATCATTGGAATTGCCCGTTCTTCATCCATTGTTGGGAACAAAACATCAAGTTACCAACTGTTAGAGACTGCCCTGAGTGCAATGGTTATAATCGGTATGATACACCAAATCGGCGATATCAAGATGATGATCGGCGTTCTAATGGGCCTATTAGGGGAAGAACATCAGTTCATGATTGGCTGGTGGGGCAGACTCAAAGTCCATGATAGGCTTGGTGAACGTATCGGCTATTTTCCCAGAAACCAAGAGGAACTTGAGGAGATGGCGGATGCACGAGTTCCCGATGAGTTCATATTTTGTAGGGATGCTAATACTTATCAGATGGAATCGAGGGAGACTCGACATTAACCGGTAAGGCGAACACAGCTTCCTCCATGGTGTCTAGAGGGATTGACAAGAACACAGAAGAGGAGGATGCAGTGAGAGCGGTAGGAAGAACTGAGCAGGAAAGAAAATTCTGCTAAGTCTGGACATCGGCAGCAATCAGACCACAAGGGAAAGGGACCATCGGTAGACATTAACATGGTATTTATGTTGCCGATGGAATTTCTTGCACCCTTTAGTGATGATGCGGAGGTAGATTTTCCTAATCAAATAGCTCAGTTGGCTCTTGATCCTATGACAGCTACGTTTGAAAAGCTGGCTGATGATGAGAGACAACACCTTAAGGCTTTATTTGTTAAAGGCAGGGTTGATGGACAGCTGATGTCTAAGATACTTGTTGATTGTGGATGTTGATATTTGGTAATGCAATCAGGAATTAATCCGCAAGCGCATGGATATCGATGAGCACTTCACCCGGGATGTTATCCAGAGTATCGTATTTATATTTTTACCACTAGGAGAAAGCGTGCATCTGACTAACCAGGTCTCTTACTACTAACCTTTAGGCTACAAACAATGTGATTCGATGTGAGCGATGTATAGAGAAGACTACAACTGCACTCTCGTTCTAACCTTGGTAAGGATGATCTACTGTTCTGTTGGGGAGGCTCACGGAATCTAGACACCACAGAGGATGTTCGACCCGCACCTATAAACCCTATCGATCCTCCTAACAGGATTATGGGCTACAAAGGTAACTCGGAAATGTCATGTTCCTCGCTACTACCACGGTCCGGCTAGACAGGGGATATCTATGAGTATCCTAGTCCAAACACCACGTTTACGCTAGAGATGATTACTCTAAACTCTACGCGAAGAGATCAAAGTAAACTCATAAACCAAAGAACAATAAAACAAAAAACTTACTAGAATTTAGAAGTCGAAATACTGAAGAATCCTAGGAGCAAGCCTCGGGTTAAGAGACTTGATCCCACAAGTACAACCTCAGAGTAGACAACGATAGGCCGGGCTTCCTCCGATCTACACCTCCACTCTATCTCTCTCAATCTAGTAGAACTAATTCTACTCTCACATTGGATGCTAAGCCCTATGAGGTGGGAACCCTAAGGAACCTCTCTCTCTGAATCCTCTCTGGAAAATATGCTAATGAATAGTGGGATTCTATCTCTCTAGGGGCCAGGGGCCAGGGGCCTTGCTTATATAGCCCTCTCAAATGAATCTGGGCCGTCAGATTAAACCGACCTAGATTGAACGGTTCTCCTTGATCCTCAAAGGCGGTGGAGCATAATCCGTGTGATTCACCATGATTGGCCACCAGAGGTGGGCGGGCGTCCAGGGGGGTTGGGCGGGCGCCCTACCTGTGGGCACGCTCGGCCTCCCGCTCATTCGTGTGGCTTCTCGAACCTTCTAGACCGAGGAAAATTGACGCACAAGTTAATATCTCTATGTAAACCCGACATGTGGGCCTTTCTTCCATATTTCCTGATAACCCCCTGCAGAAATAGATAAGCAGCAAAACTCGTGGAATTCTGTCAGATCAAACCCTAATTCTAGGTGTTGTTTGTATATTGGTCCTTTCCCTTGTTTATTTCATAGTTAAAATTGATACTTAAGAACCGTCAACAAACACCCCCATACTTAGGCTTTTACTCGTCCTCGAGAAATGGATGGTTAAGAAAAATATCTAGGGATAAAACATTGTAAAACATTCTTTTCATACCTGCAGGGTGTTGTAAAAATCCACTGTGTACCGTAGTCAGGGAAGTATATGGTCAAGAGTAGAGGTCCTTTCTTCTTAATCCTGTCACTTGGAGTTTTTGTATATTTTTGAAAAGAAATTTAGCATACCATTATCCTCATAGGTTCTCTCAGATCGGTCATTTATCTTTTGTATATCTCACTGAGACTGTTTTAATTTGCAGAAATTCTCAAGCATTCTTACCTTGCATTTATTGCCTGATCAAAATGGGATCCGAGGAGAGGAATGTCATACTTTTAGATCAAAGACATTGGAAATTAAAAATTTGTCAACTCTTACTGGCATATTGCTTATTAGAGGGACCATGGGCTATCATTTTCTTCTCTCTCTTTTTTTTAGGTGGATACCGAGGTACCCCTAATTATACAGCCGGACACTTGTCCATTTCTTTTTTCTGCAAGGTTGTCGAGCACTTGCTCCTTTTTATTTCCTCAAAATATTCATATTTTTGCATAGCCCATGCCTCTAATGCAACAATACTTCGGAAGAGTGAATCTTTCTGGATAAATGTCTTGATCTTAGGAGCATGATAAATCTCTCAATAAGGGTCTAACTCATTTTGAACAAACTCGATACAGAGCAGATATCTTTTATAATTATTAATATTTTCAGGTTTTGTAGGCATATAAAACATTGAGGATGGTAGCTAGAATTTTTGAAGATTTTGAAATAAATTCTCCAAGCAAGAATGATATCAAGTATTAGGTACTCGTACTCAGCCATCTCACATTCCACAGTGACTTTAAGTAACACAGGGTTTTTAAATAATTTTTGATAATAGCAAGTTTTTAGGAAATATCACAGAGTGAGATTGATCATGATTTTAATCTTTTTTAAATTTATTATGTTGGAGACAATATTCTGTATGAACCAAGATATATGTGTATGTGTAAAGTGTGCAGAGTATGTACCTGAATTATAGAGTGGTGCGGTTGAAGTGTGTTGGGCATGTCGAGGGATCTCCCCCATACTTGTTTTCTATTTACTTGCATAAAAAATAAAGTAGAAACACACAATACATAATAATAATCTTTATTAATCTTGAGGCATTTATTACAAATGACTATTAATTAATTGAAGCTAATAATAGATCTAAGCCAAATTTAAAGATGAATAACTAAGATATACTCCCTCAAGATCTAATCTAGATAACTTAGCGGCGCTCTAACTCCCTAATCTTCTTATTGGCACTAGCAAGATCATGCTTAACACCTAGTATAACGGTGTTCTAGTTAGAGAGCTGCCTATTGATAGAGTTAACCGAGGACTGGAGCTCTATGATGACCTTGTCTAGCCTACGAACGTCCTCATCTACATCTGCTTTAGTCTTGTGACGCTTAGGAGATGTCTCAAGAGTATTGAGGGCGTGCTTTGGGGCTTCCTTTGGAGGGATGAAACAGACTTTGGCTGCTCTAACCCCCTCGAAGTAAGGCCTCTCCTCCTCTGTAGTGTAGCGGACGCTGCTGATCTCGCCGCTCCGGTTGGTCTTGACTCCGACGACCCGCTCATTGAGCCTGGGTGGTAGGATCCTCGTGCCGGCTGGCACCGTGACGGTGGCCTCCTTCTTGGCTGACGGCCCTTTGAGAAGTAGGGGCTGCGGTGGCGCGGTGAGAACTGGTTGGGCATAGTAGGATTGGGTGGAGCTGCACTGGCGTGATGGCAAGGCTGCTAGCTGTCGCTCTGTGTTAGCCGGGACGAGAGCGTAGGCGTTGGAGTCTTCCTTGTGCTTCTTGTTGAGGTCTAAGGGGACGACCTCCCAATCGTCGTGTAACTCATCGGCCATTAGAGCAGCGAGGGACTAAGCAAGCTCTAATTGAAGAAGGAGAGAAGGCTTTGAATGAATTGGTGTTGAAAGCTGACGTCAGGGGTCTGTTTATATAGGGGACAAAAAGTGCCTCTAGGGTTTGCTCGGGCTACTCCCGCCGCCATGCGTGCGAAACAATCCATCTGCATGAATATTTAATTTACCATAAATGAGTTTATCGTGACGGAGGAGATTGGGGCCGAGGGGAGACAGGGGCTGGGCGCCCGCCCTCATCATCAGGGCGCCCGCCCTGTGCCTGGCTCCTCTATGGGCCCGCCTGCTCGAGCATGCTTCTAGAATCAAATTTATTCCGAAAAATATATACGTGGTCAAAAAACGTCAGATGAAAAAGGTCGGGCTCTAATTCTCCATGGGAAGGTAAAAATGGATCACGTCTATTTCTTCTAATTCTTTATTGGGCTCTAAAAATAATTTAAGACATTAACCATTTACCTTGAATAATGTACCTTCATTATTTTAAAGTGTGATAGCTTCGTGAGATGATGAATTGATTACCTTGAATGGTCGTTCCCATTTGCTCCGGAGTTTTCCATGCCCGAAAAGCTTCACCCTGGAATTAAAAAGTAATACCTTATCTCCGGATGCGAACTCCTTCTTCTTGATCCTCTTGTCATGCCACCTTTTGACTCTTTCTTTGTAGATCTTCGAATTGCGATATGCTTTCTCTCGCCATTCTTCCAATTCTAATAGTTGCATTCTTTTATGATCTCCAGAAACATCTAGGTTCATATTCCATCTTCTTATGGCCCAGTGTGCTTTGAATTCTAGTTCAATAGGTAGGTGGCATGTCTTCCCGTACACCAATTGGTATGGGGTCATTCCAATTGGGATCTTGTATGCTGTCCGGTATAACCAGAGTGCTTCGGGTAACTTGTCCTTTCATGCTGTTCCCATCTCATTAACTGTTTTCTGAAGAATATTCTTGATTTGCTTGTTGGAAGTCTCTGCTTGGCCACTTGTTTGAGGATGGTAGGGGGTAGCGACGTTCTGACGGATTCCATGTTTTGATAGATAGTGCTTGAAGCGTTTGTCGATGAAGTGTGCTCCTCCATCACTTATCACTACTCTTTGGACTCCAAATCTTGGAAATATAACTTCTTCAAACATCCTCTTTGAACTAATGTTGTCAGCGTGTTTGCAAGGTAGTGCCTCTACCCACTTGGAGACGTAGTCAACTGCAACCAAGATAAACTCACACTTCTTTGATGGGGGAAATGGACCCATGTAATCTATTCCCCAGACATCAAAGAGCTCAATCTAAAGGTTGTTGGTGAGTGGCATGGCATCTCTTGTATTTATGTTTCCGTGCCTTTGACATGGCCCACATCTTCTAATATATTGCTTCGTGTCTTCATACATTGTAGGCCAGTAGAATCCACACTGTCAGATCTTTGAATGTGTACGGAATACTCCATAATGACCTCCATATGGTGATGAATGACATCTTTCAATGATCTTCCATCCTTCCTCGGTGGTCACACATCTCCTGAGTAAGCCATCAGAGCATACTCGGAGGAGGTATGGCTCATCCCATATATGTAAACGACTTTCTTAAATAAGCTTCTTCTTGTTCGCTCCTGGTGGTACATACTCTGAAACCATAAAATTAACAATATCTGCATACCAGGGGTCAGACCTGTTAATCCCATAGAGCATGTCGTCCCGGAGTGAATCATTGATGGAGGTTTCCTATGAATTCTTAAAATACATTCTAGACAAGTGATCAGCAACAGAATTTTCTACTCCCTTTTTATCTTTTATTTCCAAGTCAAATTCTTGAAGTAATAAAATCCATCTAATCAGGCGAGGTTTAATCACTAGCATCACACATAACTTCAAAAGGCAACGACCAATCAAGGGGTTGAATGATTGGTGCAGAGATGAGTGTATTCTTTAATAAATTGAAAGATGCTATGCATGCATCATCAAATTCGAAAGGAGCATCCTTGGCTAGCAAAATAGTAAGTGGTCTAGCAATAAATGAAAAATATTTTATGAATCTGCGATAAAAACCAGCATGGCCAAGAAAGCTTCGAATTCCTTTTATATTCTGGGGATGATCCTTACACTTTTGAAAAGCTTGAGAAATCCTCTACAACTTTTGTACACCACGTTTTCCCAGATTCTATCTTTAACTTGGCTGAAAATAGGAAATGCCAGATCGGTCTAGATCTTGAAACAGAACAGAAACATGCAAGTGTAAATGTCATATCTCAGGTTCTACTTATCGAAATGAGTTCCAGGTTATACTGTTGAAAAGATTAGAAAATTGTCTACAACTTTTCTATAGAACACTTTTAAAAATTCTATAGCTATATTTGTCTCAAACAGTAAGCAACCAAAACTGATCCAGGTTCTTGACAGCACAGTTGTATCATCTTGTGATTTTTGTAACTTCCAAACCATAACAGCTATGAGGGTGATTCTTATGGTCAGGGAAACAACATGAAGTCTATTTGTTCCCAGAAATATTTGATAAACTTTGCACAATCAAAACTTGAGATACACCAGCATTATTGCAAACTGCTCCAGAAATCAACAAGTGAGGGAAACAGGATATAACCAAACCCAACTACTTATTTCATTACTCCTTATGCCTTAGGCCTATAAACTAAATGATATTGTGGAGAAGTCCCACAAAATCATTGCACTCATTACAAAGATCCAAATCAAGCATAAACATAATAACAAACCAACTAAACATTGAAGGTTCACACTTCACTCAACTTGCGATACTATCGTTCTCTTCATATTAAGGGTAAAGATCCTAAAGCTTATATTTCAAAGATGCAAGAATGTGGTAAGGAAAGGTTCTAATAGCATACCAAATCAAGGAGTGAAGGTGAGACCAAGTACTTTTAAAATAAGCAACAAGATAGAGACAAATAGCAAGGATAGGGATATAGTATGGATAAAAATACCAAGGTTTATAGAGCAAGGATTTTATGACAATTCCAAAACCTTAAGACGACCAGTTTCTATCTAGGCTTGCGTCCTACAGCCAGCATTGCTGTGATACCACTTTGTAATAACCGATTTTATGGACAAAACCAGATATGCACCATATGTGAGTTTTAGAAGTCAATTCTCACATATAGCTACAAATAAAAGGTAATATCAAAAGACAATGCATAAATATATAACGTACTTTAGTATAAAGGATATAACCTTTGATAGCAAACAACGGATAGACAACTCCAAACTTCGGGTATTAACTTCTCTCTACAGGATCGAACTGACTCGTTGATCACAAGCCTAAACTTCTCCTAAGGTTTGGGGGAAATAGAAAGAGTGAGTCCATGTCGAACTCCACAAGTATAGCAACTAGATTGTATAGATCTCACAATCTCATGATCAATGTGACATAAATAATGAAAAGCATTAAACAATAAATAATGGGCATATTTAACACACAAGAATCATCATCGTCGATGCAAGAATCCCCAAGGCCGCTCATGACCGTGAGCACGGCTAGTATACCAGTTTTACACTCTGCAGAGGTTGTACATCTTTACCCATGAGTCATGATTTACCCTTTCGCCCGAGGTGATCAGCCTCTTAACCCACTTCCAAGGAAGGTCGGCAGGAATCACTATGAAGCCTTTCAAAGGTTTCGTCTAACAAGTTAGGGCCATTAGATTCACTCGGCAGGCAGATATAGAGCCCCTCTTCCATGGCACATAACCCGCAGCCTATACACACGGACAGAGGCCACACTATACCCAACGTGTCTAGCCATTCTTACGCCATTTAAGGTAACCGCTGACAAGCTAGTAAAAGATCCTCAAACTGAGCTAAAGCCAGAGCCATTATAGCCCTCATGGTTGTACTGTTGTCCCGGTTATCACTTACAGATAAATCATCAAGTGGCTAAAAAAATCATTTTTATCATTTATTGCTTAAACATTAATCAAGTCACAAGATCATGGTCACAGAAATAAAATCCAAATGCTATACTTGCCTTTATCCAAATGCTCTTGCTTATCTATTTGGTTCTTCTGGTCTTTACTTGTTGCCAAAGCTTTGATCTTGATCACCAAAAACTGCTCTTCGTCTAAACTCGATCATCGATCACAAAAACAATCGGAGAAAACATACACGAAACAAACAAGGCTACAATTAGAACAGTACACCAATCATATAAAAACAGTATGGAAAGTTTATAAAATGACTCTACGTGGCGCTACGATCTCGCAGACGTAAAGATCACAAAAATCAGAGCTAAAACGGAGAAGATATGAATTTTCTAAGATTTTATATAGAAAAGTAATTAATTAATTAGGGTCACGAAAATAAAAGTTTCAAACTGGTGAATTAAGTTTACTAGCATGTAGAGCTCACTAATACGAATCTAACAAAATTTGAATGGACCAAAACGGAATTTAAATGAATATTTTATGAGCAATTTAAGTCTAGTGGCAAACTTGTAAATAGGAGAAAGCGCATTTCAATCAACCCGGCCAGAAATACGCCTTTGAACTCGAAAAACGTATTCATTCTCTGGCGCCAAGGACAGCGGTTGAAAACGAAGAAATCCAGGGACTCTTTAAGTAGAATACACACCAAAGGGGTATCTTCTAATCCTAACCGCCCACGGCCAATCCAACGGCCGAGATCCAGCAGGGAAGGATCCAGGCGGTGGCCGGCCGCCGGAGTCGGCTTCCGGTGCGGTGGCGCCATTAACGCCGCCTTGGAGCTCAACGGTGACCTTTGTTTTCATGAAATCGTGCTTCAAATACCAAGCCAAGGACACGGAAAGATGGAGGAAGACATGGTGATCTCACCTACACCCTTAACGCAACCCGAGAAGGCTCGGAAAGGGGTCGGCCACGCGAGTAGGCGAGGGAGAACTTAGCGGGATCCAAACCTTGACAGATATGCGTCTAGGGCTCGGATTGATCGCGTAGGCAGCAAACGATACGCGGTGAAGACGTCGGGGTGCTTTATAGGACCGGTTGATCCTACCACGCAACAAATCCCAGAGGAATCGGGAGGAAGGCACGCTCGGTGAGAGAGTCCGTGCTGGAAACGATGAAGAAGAAAGGAAAGGAGGAAGAAGACGCTGACAAGTGGTCCCAGAGTGCTAGTGAGAGAAAGAGAGAGGAGGATGCTGGCTGACTGGCCACGGCTTCTGGGCCGGGTCCGCGCGCGTTGGGCCGCGGGAGAAGGAGAATGGCTCCGGCTCAAATGAGAAGGGGGAAGGGCGCGGCGCTGGCTGGGCTCAGACCTGGGCCGACCTGCCTTGGGCCACAGAGAAGGAGAAAGAGGATGGCGTGGGGCTGGGCCAAGGTTGCTGCGAAATGAGCCAAGAGAGAGGGGAGGGAGTTTGGGCCGCGAATGAGAGGAGCTGGGCCACTCAGGCCATATGCATACAGAGAGAGGTTTTCCTTTTCTTTTGTTTTTTTCTTTTATTTCAAAAGTCATTTGAAACTCATTTCAAAATCCTTTTAAATCATTTTGAATTTTGAGTTCAAATACACTCAGCACAATAAATAAAAATGCCGAAGCATGAGTGCACAACAAGTTGCTAAGTCCTATGATGAATTTTATTTTAATGAAAAAAATATTATTTTTCCTATGTTCCATGAGCTCAAAAATACAAAATTAAATCATTTTTCACCTATTTCAAAATTTGTAAATTTTTGGGTATTACAAATCTACCCCCCTTAAAATAAATCTCGTCCTCGAGATTCGGAAGAGCACGGATTCCAAAAGAGAAACAGGGAAAGATCTTAATACTCTTTCAACTTCACACTTGCATTCCAACTGCAAACACTTGTGTCTCAGGATCATAACTTATGAACAAAGTTTCCATAGGATGTTTATTATTCATAATTGATCAAAGTCTATCTTGAATCCCAACCTTTTGACATACAACTCAAAGTCAGGATAACTTGGCATGGATTTGCCTTCTCAGGTAGGAGTGGACCACCTTGATACTCAATTCTTTTCCCTGATGGTGCGGTTAAGAAAAAAAGAAAAAAAATCCATTGGCTAGCATAGATCACTTCTTTGTGTGCACATCACCATGAGATATCTCAGAAGACAGTTATCACTTCATGATAGTTTTAAAAATGCATCACCTAGTGATATCAAGGTACTACCCCCCTTAAGACAAGATTGATTGGGGGACATGGACTGGTTCTCCTATCCTTTTTGGATGCTACACATCATAGTCTTTTAAATTCATTGTGCCATGTCTCTTAATCCAAGGTTAGCTTCATCACTAAGTTGCTTCACTCTCGCATTCCCACAATAACTTCGCAAACTGTGGTGTCATCTGATCCTCATAAACATAACTCTCAATCCATGAGTATCAGCCATGACATAAACCTCCATTGGTATTAGCACACTCCAAATGGAATGATATCTTGAAACAAACCAACATACCAAGCACTTAATGTCCTTGTAGATGTTCCAGTCACTAACCACTTATTCTCTTGTAACTTCCTTAATTAGGCTACCCCCCTTAAGAAAAGTCAACTAGGGGAAACAAGAAAGGTAGCTTGCATATTTTCCAGACAAGTTAACCTTGAGAACTTCTGACATCCTAAAGAACTTATGTGCAAGAGAACAAACAGGTATCCTGAAATTTTCTCGTGATATGAGAAACATCAGCGTCGTAAAATGGACATAACTCTTATTCTGTGAGTCCAATAGAGTTGTAGCTTATACCTTCAGAAAGCTTATGAATTTCTCTACAATTTTCATGTAGAAAACCTCCTTAGGTTCTGTCCTTAAGATTAGGTAAAATAGCCAAACTTAAATTCCATCCTGACAATGTCTCAGCAAAGGTGCAGTAAATTCCAGAAGTTATATCTTGAGCTACTTAACTCATCTGGGGATGATCCTTACACTTTTGAAAAGCTTGAGAAATCCTCTACAACTTTTGTATACCACGTTTTCCCAGATTCTGTCTTTAACTTGGCTGAAAATAGGAAATTCCAGATCGGTCCAGATCTTGAAACAGAACAGAAACATGCTATTGTAAATGTCATATCTCAGGTTCTACTTATCCAAATGAGTTCCAGGTTATACTGTTGAAAATATTAGAAAATTGTCTACACATTTTGTATAGAACACTTTTAAAATTCTATAGCTATATTTGTCTCAAACAGTAAGCAACCAAAACTGATCCAGGTTCTTGACAGCACAGTTGTATCATCTTGTGATTTTTGTAACTTCCAAATCATAATAGTTATGAGGGTGATTCTTGCGGTCAGGGAAACATCTTGAAGTCTATTTGTTCCCAGAAATTTTTGATAAACTTTGCACGATCAGAACTTGAGATACACCAGCATTATTTCAAACTGCTCCAGAAATCAACAAGGGAGGGAAACAGGATATAACCAAACCCAACTACTTATTTCATTACTCCTTATGCCTTAGGCCTATAAACTAAATGATATTGTGGAGAAGTCCCACAAAATCATTGCACTCATTACAAAGATCCAAATCAAGCATAAACATAATAACAAATCAACTAAACATTGAAGGTTCACACTTCACTCAACTTGCGATACTATCGTTCTCTTCATATTAAGGGTAAAGATCCTAAAACTTATATTTCAAAGATGCAAGAAGGTGGTAAGAAAAGGTTCTAATAGCATACCAAATAAAGGAGTGAAGGTGAGACCAAGTACTTTTAAAATAAGCAACAAGGTAGAGACAAATAGCAAGGATAGAGATATAGTATGGATGAAAATACGAAGGTTTATAGAGCAAGGATTTTATGACAATTCCAAAACCTTAAGACGACCAGTTTCTATCTAGGCTTGCGTCCTACAGCCAGCATTGCTGTGATACCACTTTGTAATAACCGATTTTATGGACAAAACCAGATATGCACCATATGTGAGTTTTAGAAGTCAATTCTCACATATAGCTACAAATAAAACGTAATATCAAAAGACAATGCATAAATATATAACGTACTTTAGTATGAAGGATATAACCTTTGATAGCAAACAGCGGATAGACAACTCCAAACTTCAGGTATTAACTTCTCTCTACAGGATCTAACTGACTGTTGATCACAAGCCTAAACTTCTCCTGAGGTTTGGGGGAAATAGCAAGAGTGAGTCCATGTCGAACTCCACAAGTATAGCAACTAGATTGTATAGATCTCACAATCTCATGATTAATGTGACATAAATAATGAAAAGCATTAAACAATAAATAATGGGCATATTTAACACACAAGAATCATCATCGTCGATGCAAGAATCCCCAAGGCCTCTCATGACCGTGAGCACGGCTAGTATACAAGTTTTACACTCTGCAGAGGTTGTACATCTTTACCCATGAGTCATGATTTACCTTTTCGCCCGAGGTGATCAGCCTCTTAACCCACTTCCAAGGAAGGTCGGCAGGGATCACTATGAAGCCTTTCAAAGGTTTCGTCTAACAAGTTAGGGCCATTAGATTCACTCGGCAGGCAGATATAGAGCCCCCCTTCCATGGCACATAACCCGCAGCCTATACACACGGACAGAGGCCACACTATACCGAACGTGTCTAGCCATTCAAACGCATTTTAAGGTAACCGCTAACAAGCTAGAAAAAGATCCTCATACTGAGCTAAAGCCAGAGCCATTATAGCCCTCATGGTTGTATTGTTGTCTCGGTTATCACTTATAGATAAATCATCAAGTGGCTAAAAAAGTCACTTTTATCATTTATTGCTTAAACATTAATCAAGTCACAAGATCATGGTCACAGAAATAAAATCCAAATGCTATACTTGCCTTGATCCAAATGCTCTTGCTTATCCTTTTGGTTCTGCTGGTCTTTACTTGTTGCCAAAGCTTTGATCTTGATCACCAAAAATTGCTCTTCGTCTAAACTCGACCATTGTTGGGTATTTTAATCGCAAACAGAAAAATCTGCAAGCGCACGGATACCGACGTAGCGTTCACCCGGGAGTATTCCAGAGTATCGATTTTCGATAGGGAACGTGAGTGTACTAATTAAGATTCAAGATCGCCCAAGGATAACTATATAATTATTTTTTGTGGGAAGAGATGAAGTTTCCTAAGAGTTCTCTAGTTGATCTAAGAATCAAGAATTACTTCAAAGATTATTTATTTTGGGACATTAGAACACTAACCACAGAAAAAGATGAGAACAGGGCTAGGAAGCTCTGACTACGGTCCTACAAACACCGATCCGAACGAGGTGGAATACGTCGACCGTTAGGGCTGTCACTACCCTAGGGCTACCACAACAATCCGCAGGATTGGGTGCAATTCCAGGTAATTGCAAGACTAAACACCACGTCTAATCTATTAATTACTACTCTAGCGTTATAAAGACTAGAGCACTTGATGCAAGCGGGAATCCAATAAATATCTTGAATGTAAATAAAAGTAATTAAAGAACTCAGGAATTATGAATTGAAGAACTTGGAGAACGATGAAGAACGAACCAGTTGCAGCAAAAGTATAATATTGAGGAAGATCCGACAGATCCGGCTCCTCCTTCGCTCTCCTCTTCTCTCTCCCTATTTCCTAGATTACAACTAGAACTAACTAGAACTAGAACTAGAGGAACTAGAACTAGAACTAGAGGAACTAGAACTAGAACTAGATGATCTAGAGGGATCCTCTCTACTTGGATGAAGAATTGAAACCCTAGCTTTGATTCTGTAGAAGAGGTATGCTCTCTAGGGGCCAGGGGGCCTTGCTTATATAGTCTTTTCAGATGAATCTGGGTCGTCGGATGAAACAGACATTGATTGAACGGTTATCCTTGATCCTTTAGGTCGGTGGAGCGTGATCCACGAAACGGGTCCGAATTGGACACTATAGGAGGGCGGGCGCCCTGGTCCTTAGGGCGGGCGCCCTGGGCCAGGCCCCGTTTGGCCTCTGCTTTGTTCCCGTGGCTTCTGGAGTCGTCTAGATGATAGAAAATTGTGCGGCACGTTAATATCTCTATGTAAACCCGACGTGTGGGCCTTTCCTCTGTATTTCCTGATAACCCCCTACAAAAATAGACAAACACCAAAACTCGTGGAATTCTGTCAGATAAAACCCTAAGTCTAGGTGTTGGTTGCATTTGGATCCTTTTCCATGATTAGTTGACGGTTAAATGTGAGCATTAAGGACCGTCAACAAGCTCCCCCAAGCTTAACCTTTGCTCGTCCCTGAGCAAAGATGAACTCAAGAGTTTCTGCAGTGGTTTCATGCCTTAAAGATATACATGTGTTCAAACAAGATCTCATCTATGGGTTAGGGTAAACTGTTAAGATTTAAACTTACTCATATTACCTTCCACCATGGGGCTTGCAACCGTCACTTGTGTCTTGAGCAGCTAAAAGACAGAATGGTCTAGTCAAGCGCCATGTCTCTTGTTCTTTGATTAATTATAGCTGTGGAGTTTTTGCAGATTTTCAAATAAAACTCAGAGATTCCTTGTATGACTCTCTCTAATCTCTCTTTTGTGGTATTTCTGGATCCTTACCAATGCAGTAATGGTGTATACCTTCTCTCAAAGTATGTGGTATTTTTGGTATGAGGCATAGTGGCATTGCCTTCTCTCTCACCCTACTCTAATAAGGTTTTGATATCTGGAGCTCATAGGTGGGAGACAGCTAATACATACTTACAAGACATTTATTGCATAGTCAAACCATGGATCCAGAAGAACAAGTCAATAAGTCAAATCAAGATGTGCATGTGTGGCGAATGAATGGTGTATGGTGATGATGGTGATAACAATGGTGAAAGTCTAATTCTACTTGTGCTCTTTTGAGGGATACATACCTTTCTTGCTCTTTTGAAACTTTTTGAGGAGAATGAGATGCTCTATATTTTCTTTTTCTTTTCTCTTAGGTGGGTATCTTGTACCCCTAATTCTACTATCGGACACTTGTCCATTTTTACCTCTCGTCTCACTTTTTCTTTTCTTCGAGGTTCCGGGCACTTGCCCCTTTTTATTTCCTCATATTTTTCTTTTTTTAGAGCACTCACCTCTTTAAATAATGTAGCAAGTGGTAGAACCGAAATATCTTGAGCATTTATTTCATAGGGGAAAACAGAAAATAGGAGAATGTTTTTGGCTATTCTCTTCCGGATTAGGAGTAGAATATTTTTGGGTGGTTCTGGAGATGGAAATGGGTAGATTATGTGGATGCGTACTTCTAGAGTAGAAGCAGCATGTGTGAGTGAACGTGCAAGTGAATCTTGATTTAACCACATGACAAGCTCCTAAGGGTCTACACAGCTTGACCAGACTCAAGCTCATAAGCAGTAAAAAGTAAATGAATGGTTCATAGTCTAATAAGCATGTATATATGGCTGTGGTAGGACTTTAAACTCTGATCATACAGGAACTCATCATGTGATATTATAAAGATTTTCAAAGATAAAATTCTCTAGAATTCTAGCATCTCTAGGAACAGATAAACAGCAGCTCAACCTTCCCATATCATATCTATTAACAACTTAGACTTTAGATCAAGTACTCTTCCCACAAGTTCAGGTTTAGAGCAAATCTTAATTAATAACACTCATGCCCGAACTTGAGAGAGATTTCAATTTTGAGAACTAGTCATGGCAGAGCAACTATTCATCATTTCCATGTGAGAGCTTATCATGATGGTTCATAGCAAACTTTATTTATTTATTTATTTAGCAAACTAAGCAAAGATATATATATATAAGCACAAAATCTTTATTTGGGTTTTTATGATTATGCATCTTTTTATTATTTTAGTAAAGTATAAACATGAGTAGAACACTTAGCTTGATAAATGGGGGTGCTCTCCCCCAAGCTGGATTTTGACGTAATTTCTCCTGATGTTGCTAGCAGGTGGCGGAGGTGTATTTGAATGTCGGCAGCACCCTGACAGCGATTAGGATGTCCTCCGTCTGCTAGTCTTCTTTGATCTTTGAATTCTATGAAGCTCAAATAGACAACAAAGCTTTGTGGAACTAGTTAAGTGTTAGCATAAATATCTAGCCTTTATCATGTTGAGCCTCCTCAATAAATGTTACACTCTTTGATAGGATCATAAATTTATTTTTATATTTTCATTTTTATAGCACATAAATATATTTATTTTATTTTTATGCCACCACAGTGAATGTACTTATGGGTTTTATGCCATGAGCATAACTCACATGGGGCTTACTATTTTTAACATTTTTATTTTCTTTTCAAGATGATATGAACCTGATTAACTAAGCAAACAATTTTAAATAATTGAAAGGAAAAGGATAACTACCAAGTTTACCTCTTGGCAAGACGTTCGGTGTTTTTAAGTCCTCCAAACAGGACTCTCCGTTTTCTCAATCGTCCTGGGATTCACTAGATGGCGTAGTCGGTGGTTCCGGCGGCGCCTACTCTTCATGTATAACTATCTTCTCTCTACACACCTGACTTGGTGCTACGGTCTCTCAGGACAGGACAGTTCTGTTCAAGTTGTATGTCTTCAGACCTTACCACTTCTCCTTCGTAGTCTGCCCATCCGTCCTTGATGATTTGCCTCCTCTGATTGCGGTTGCGTCATCTTCTTCTTGTCCTGACCTGCTTAGAGTCTTCAACTATATAGTTAGGGACAGTAAAATAGCGGTGTACCTTCTCAGAGGGGAAGTGCATGTGGACTTCTCCGGTTCCAATGTAGATGATTGCTTTAATGGTGCTGAGGAACGGTCTCCCAAGGATGATGGGTGGATCGTACTCGTCTTCTCCCATGTCAATAACCTGAATGATCGTCTATTTTGACAGGGATATTAGTTACTATACCTTCAACCTTTTGGAATGTCTGATCTGCCATCTGGAGCTGAATGTATGTCGATTTTAGGTTCATGGTTCCAAACAGGAGCTGATAGGTGACTGCAGCCATTATGTTGACACTTGACCCAGTGTCGCAAAGCGTCTTCTAGAAGTTGTATCCATTAATGGAGCACTGGATGCTTGGGATACCTGAGTCATCCTTTTTGGTCAGGAACGGTGATTTAAGTCGACGATCTTGACCTCCTTGAATTGTAGTGACCATCTTAGCTGACTCGGTCCACATTTGCTTTTTCCTGTTCCTCCTGTTAGTCCTCTTCCGAGGTTCATGTCGGGATTGCTTTGAGATTTGTATAATCTTGTTCTCGAAGGAAAACGTATCCTTCTTCCCCTTGATGTAGAAACTGATCTTGGCAGCACTAGCGTAGATGACAGCTCCCGAGGTGTTCAGGAATGGCCTCCATAGGATGATGGGTGCCGTCTCATCAGTACCAGTCTCTATCACCACAAAGTCTGCTGGGGCGTACAAGGTACCAACTCGAACGCAGAGGTTCTTCAATATTCCCTTTGGGAAACTTAGCGTATGATCTGCAAGCTGCAAACACATGGCTGTTTCTAATAAAGGATGTGTAAAGAATTTTTCATAGAGTACCCTGGGCATAATGTTGACGCTGGTGCCAAAGTCGCAGAATGCTTCTGGGAAGTCCACCATGCCGATGGAGATCGGGATGACGGGGCGTCTTGGATTGCCTCACTTGATTTTGTTGAGGACGGTTGTAGTAGTAGTTTTGTTGATGTAGCATACGTCCTCAAGCATCTTAGGGCAGTGATTGCCTAAGTGTCTAGTATCTCCAGTGTGTTTGTGCTCGTAGATCCAGGTTCTTCACTTGGTGGAGTCTGGGAGTTGTAAAACTCCTTCATATTTTGCTCGAAGTGTACCTGCTCATAGAGACAAGGCAGAGATCAAGTGCATGGGCCCTGTTGGTGGAAAACACCAACAGAACCAAAAGTGTATTTGTTCTTCTCTAACCTTAAGCATAGTGAGCAAGACAAAGTTGATGGATAATAAGATCATGAGTGTAGCATTTAGAACATTTGTCAGATCAGATCGCTCAACCTAATGGAAAGATAATCTATCTATACTTATGTTGTTTTTTATATATCTTCTAAAGATTACGTGTGCAACATTTTAGCTCATATGATTAGGAGTGTGGGATCACAACGGTGGAAGGACTAAACATATTGAATCGATCGGGTTGGTTAATCTAGAGTTGTAAATCATACATGTTTGTCTCTTTTATCCATGTGAATGCTAGAACCAAGGAGAAGCTTATAAAAAGTGATAGTCAAGTACCTTAGGATGTTATCATACTTGAAGAGTGATGGTACAGTATCACCTTGTGGAAGCTTTCCTTTCTTAGCGGTTGTGCATCGAGTTTGTGGCACCCTCCATGGATCATCTCTTGTGAGCTATGCCTTCCTTGTGTAAATTGTTAACCTTCATGCGTCTCTCTCTTTGTCTCCAATGTGAGTTTATGTCAGGACTTCCCAGGTCGATATTGAAAGTTTTCCTGCAGGGGTTAGTCCAATAAAATATTCAATATCTACTATAGCATACTATCGGCTCAAAGATCAACCTAGACACCATGTCTAATTTGATTTAGGAGGGCATTTTAACCTAAGCATCATGCTTAATTTAAACTCTCTTGGAAATAAGATCATCTGCCCTAAACTAAGCACCATGCTTAATTAAGAGATAAATGAAACTACTCCAAACCTAGGCATATACTAAAGCAAATAAAGGTAGCATGAGAGCATTTATAGAGATCTACTCAAGTGGAGATGGAGTAGTGTTATTAGTATTTAACAAACTGAGCATGTCTCAAAGGTAGGGACAACCAACATAGCAACATGGCAAAGGATGTTTTTATGTAAAGTACTCCCCCAAGCTTGAATTTTGCAAAATTAAAGTTTGGATGAATTTAATTCAATGTTGTATGATGATTGGTTGGACATACCTTGTACTTGTCATTCATCCTATCTTCTTGCTCCAATCCTAGAAAGGTTAGTGACAAGAATACCCGAAGGAATTTTTTTTACAATTATCCTTATTTGCTCAACACACAAGGTAATTTTGCAAATAATTAAAAGCTCATGTTATGATCTGATCAGTGCTTATTTTAGGACACTAAGCTTGTCCTTGGGAAACCATCAATTTATGTCGGCGAAGTGGTTTCCCCTCCAACGCTGACCTATATCAAGATCAACTCAACGAGATCTACAAAATTTATTATAGACATATGCATCGACAACCGCCCTTTTAAAGTTTTTATAAATAGAAAGGAAGAGGGGGTTGGAGATCTCGAATGTGGTGATGTTGGAGAGACCAATGGATTGTGAAGATATTACATATGAGCATGGAGTAAATGAAGTGGCTATGAAATAAATTCCATGCTCATTAATGTTTGGAGTGAAATCCATGTGGTATGGTGAAAATGGTAAGGTGAGTGTGGTAAAAAAGGAAAAGAAAAAGGATACATGGACAACTTGGTTCGAAACTAGCACAGCTACCGTTCCCCGGCAACGGTGCCAGAAAGCTTGTTGGGTATTTTAAACGCAAACAGAAAAATCCGCAAGCACACGGATACCGACGTAGCTTTCACCCGGGAGTATTCTAGAGTATCGATTTTCCACAGGGAATGTGAGTGTACTAATTAAGATTCAAGATCGCCCAAGGATAACTATATAATTATTTTTTGTGGGAAGAGAGGAAGTTTTCTGAGAGTTCTCTAGTTGATCTAAGAATCAAGAATTACTTCAAAGATTATTTATTTCGGGACATCAAAACTCTAACCACAGAAAGAGATGAGAAGGGGGCTAGGAAGCTCTGACTACGGTCCTACAAGCACCGATCCGAACGAGGTGTAATATGTCGACCGTTAGGGCTGTCACTACCCTAGGGCTACCACAACAATCCGTAGGATTGGGTGCAATTCCAGGTAATTGCAAGACTAAACACCACGTCTAATCTATTAATTACTACTCTAGCGTTATAAAGACTGGAGCACTTGATGCAAGCGGGAATCCAATAAATAACTTGAATGTAAATAAAAGTAATTAAAGAACTCAAGAATTATGAATTTAAGAACTTGGAGAACGATGAAGAACGAACCAGTTCCAGCAAAAATAAAATGTTGAGGAAGATCCGACAGATCCGGCTCCTCCTCCGCTCTCCTCTTCTCTCTTCCTATTTTCTAGATTACAACTAGAACTAACTAGAACTAGAACTAGAGGAACTAGAACTAGAACTAGATGAACTAGAGGGATCCTCTCTACTTGGATGAAGAATTCAAACCCTAGCTTTGATTCTATAGAAGAGGTATTCTCTCTAGGGGCCAGGGGCCTTGCTTATACAGTCTTTTCAGATGAATCTGGGCCGTCAGATCAAACCGACATTGATTGAACGGTTATCCTTGATCCTTTAGGTCGGTGGAGCGTGATCCGCGAAATGGGTCCGAATTGGACACTATAGGAGGGTGGGCGCCCTGGTCCTTAGGGCGGGTGCCCTGGGCCAGGCCTCGTTCGGCCTCCGCTTCGTTCGCATGGCTTCTGGAGTCTTCTAGATAATAGAAAATTGCGCGGCACGTTAATATCTCTATGTAAACCCGACGTGTGGGCCTTTCCTCCGTATTTCCTGATAACCCCCTACAGAAATAGACAAACACCAAAACTCGTGGAATTTTGTCAGATAAAACCCTAAGTCTGGGTGTTGGTTGCATTTCGATCCTTTTCCATGATTAGTTGATGGTTAAATGTGACGACTAAGGACCGTCAACAATCATCTATCACACAAACAATCGGAGAAAACATACACGAAGCAAACAAGGCTACAATTAGAATAGTATACCAATCATATAAAAACAGTATGGAAAGTTTATAAAATGACTCTACGCGGCGCTATGATCTTGTAGACGTAAAGATCACGAAAATCGGAGCTAAAACGGAGGAGATATGAATTTTCTAAGATTTTATCTAGAAAAGTAATTAATTAATTAGGGTCACAAAAATAAAAAGTTTCAAACTGGTGAATTAAGTTTACTAGCATATAGAGCTCACTAATATGAATCTAACGAAATTTGAATGGACCAAAACGGAATTTAAATGAATATTTTATGAGCAATTTAAGTCTAGTGGCAAACTTGTAAATAGCATAAAGCGCATTTCAATCAACCCGGCCAGAAATACGCCTTTAAACTCGAAAAACTTATTCATTCTCTAGCGCCAAGGACAGCGGGTTGAAAAACGAAGAAATCCAGGGACTCTTTAAGAAGAATACACCCCGAAGGGGTATCTTCTAATCCTAACCGCCCACGGACGATCCAACGGCCGAGATCCGGCAGGGAAGGATCCAGGCGGCAGCCGGCCACCGGAGTCGGCTTCCAGCGCGGTGGCGCCATTAACGCCATCTTGGAGCTCACTGGTGACCTTTGTTTTCGCGAAATCATGCTCCAAATACCAAGCCAAGGACACGAAAAGATGGAGGAAGACATGGCGATCTCACCTGCACCCTTAACACAACCCGAGAAGGCTCGGAAAGGGGTCGGCCACGCGAGTAGGCGAGGGAGAACTCGGCGAGATCCAAACCTTGATAGATATGCGTCTAGGGCTCGGATTGATCGCGTAGGCAACAAACGATACACGGTGAAGACGTCGGGGTGCTTTATAGGACCGGTTGATCCTGCCACGCAACAAATCCCGGAGGAATCGGGAGGAAGGCACGCTCGGTGAGAGAGTCCGTGCTGGAAACGATGAAGAAGAAAGGAAAGGAGTAAGAAGACGCTGACAAGTGGTCCCGGAGTGCCAGTGAGAGAAAGAGAGAGGAGGATGCTGGGCTGTCTGGCGACGGCTTCTGGGCCGGGTGCTCGCGTGTTGGGCCGCGGGAGAAGGAGAATGGCTCCGAGCCAAATGAGAAGGGGGAAGGGCGCGGCGCTGGCTGGGCTCAGACCTGGGCCGACCTGCCTTGGGCTAGAGAGAAGGAGAAAGAGGATGGCGCAGGGCTGGGCCGCGGTTGCTGCGAAATGAGCCAAGAGAGAGGGGAGGGAGTTTGGGCCGCGAATGAGAGGAGCTGGGCCACTCAGGCCAGATGCAGGGAGAGAGAGGTTTGCCTTTTCTTTTGTTTTTTTTCTTTTATTTCAAAAGCCATTTGAAACTCATTTCAAAATCCTTTTAAATCATTTTGAATTTTGAGTTCAAATACACTCAGCACAATAAATAAAAATGCCGAAGCATGAGTGCACAACAAGTTGCTAAGTCCTATGATGAATTTTATTTTAATGAAAAAAAATATTATTTTTCCTATGTTCCATGAGCACAAAAATACAAAATTATATCATTTTTCACATATTTCAAAATTTGTAAATTTTTGGGTGTTACAATTAAGGACTAAGTGCTTTTCTTCACATCTGTGCAAAACCTTGTCTAAGTTTTCAAGGCAACTATCGAAAGTTTTTCCATATACACAGAAATCATCCATGAAAAGTTCCATAATCTTTTCAATCATATCAGAAAATATAGACGTCATGCATCTTTGAAAAGAAGCTGGTGCATTACATAACCCAAAAGACATTCTACGGTAAGCATAAGTTCCGTACGGGCATGTGAAAGTGGTTTTTCTTTGATCATCGGGATGGATCGGGATCTGGTGATACCCTGAATATCCATCTAAGAAACAAAAGAACGAATGTTTCGCTAATCGCTCTAGCATCTCATCTATGAAAGGTAAAGGAAAATGATCCTTTTCATGGCTTTGTTTAGTTTTCTATAGTCTATGTACATCCGCCACCCTGTGACGGTGCGTTGCGGAATTAGCTTGTTCTTTTCATTCGTAACGGCAGTCATGCCTCCCTTTTTAGGCACAACTTAAACTGGGCTCACCCACTCACTATGCGGCACAGGATATATAATCCCTGCATGCAGCAACTTTATAACTTCCTTTTAACTACCTCTCTCATCGCGTTGTTAAGTCTACGTTGGGGCTCTCGAGAAGGTGAAACAGAAGGATCTGTCGGAATACGATGGGTACAAATCATAGGACTGATTCCTGTAAGATCTTGGAGTGAGTAGCCTAAAACTGAGTGATATTTCTCAAGAATGGTCATCAATCACACAATTTGCACCTGAGTGAGTTTATCACTAATGAACACTGGAAACTCTGGATTATTGTTTAGGAAAGCATAGGTAAGACCGGGTGGTAAAGTTTTAAGCTCTATGGGAGGTCTAGGTGTTTCTGCAAACTCATCTAAGGGTTCAGGTTCAGAAAGTTTAGCTTCTTCTTCTGTGAAGAAAGGAGCTTCTTCTTCTAAGTCTGGTTCATTTAAAAGCTCTAGAGATGCAGCATTTACCTCCTCCATAGGATCGGACAAAAGATATGACTCGGTCTTATTATTTAAGGAGTGAGAAATCATTATTGGAAATTTACAATCTTTTCCAAAAGAAATGTGTAGCTTTCTAGTTTGACATTCATAAAGGAGTCTTCTAAAAGGTTGTCCTATCAACAGGTCGAAGTCCCATGTATCAAAGATATAGAAGTTCAAATGAACCATGGAGCCTTCTACCATAAAGGGTAGGACATTAATAATTCCAAGACTGGGGACTAATCTCCCGAAGATTCCTTTATGACCTTTGTTGTGGGGGTTAAGACCAAATTTTAAAATAATTTAAGTGCAAAAGACTCAGACATAAATTGATCCCCACAATAGGATTATAGAGAGCATCAAATTGATCAGAATCATAAGCACAGCGTATAGTTATAGGAGGTGTGTCCAAACGGATAACATCAGAGGAAAGCTCTGACTCCTCCAACCATTTGCTACTCATGACTGCGATAAGCTCTCTCAATTGATGTTCACTTGGCAAACAAATACTAAAATGGCTGTTTTGGGGTCTGTCAATAGAATGGTAGTTTGAAATGTTTCCAAAATCAGCAAAAAGATCAGATTCTATATCCAGCATGAAATCAGGTGGTGTAATTTCTTCCTTTTGTGGCTCAGAACTTGGAATAGCTAAAGTAGATGGAGAATTTGGCAGAGTGTCTACTTCAGCTTCGTGGGTTTCATCATGGAGGGTATTATCCATCTTAGCTTCTAGGATTCTATCTAGGATCGCTCTAGTGTCATCAGTAGGGATGCGAAAGAAAGAACCTCTAGACATTGTATGTAGCATTTGTTTATGATCTTTCTGAAGACCTCGAAAAAAGTGAAATAAAAGAACAGGGTCTTCAAGATTAAGGTTTGGACCAGATTCTAAAAGATCAGAAAAACGTTTCCAGGATTTTCTCAAAAGTTTCATTATCTTTTTGTTTAAAAGATATGACTTCGAGTCTAAGGTCGCCAATACGGTTGAGGGAATAAAAATCTAGACAAAAGTTGGCTTGTAATACTCCCCACTCACCTCGTTGTTGACTTACCATCTGACAATACCATCATCTAGCTTCTCCCCTTAAAGAAAAAGGAAAAAGCTTCCAACTTAAAGTTTTATCAGAAATGCCTTCAATGCGAAGACAATCACATGTTTGCTCAAAATCTCTAATATGAAGGTAAGGGTTTTCATCTTCCTTTCCTAAAAAAGATAGGTTTTGAATCATGGCAATCAACCTGGAACTTAACCTATACTGGGATGTTTGGATAGGCTGTGATGACTCCCATGGTAAAAGGTTAGTTTCCGAAGGTGTTGCAAATTGATAGATCGATTTAGAATCTTGGTTTTCCATAAGGTAAGAGTAAAGAAAATAAAGAATATAAAAAGATAAGAAAAGATAAAAGTATGAATACAAGCTAGTAGTAAGACTCAAGGTTATCTTAGCAAACCATTTTTCACCCCGGCAACGGCGCCAGAAATGCTTGTTGATATTTCGTAACGCAATTAGGAATTAATCCGCAAGTGCATGGATATCGGTGAGCACTACACCCGGGATGTTATCCATAGTATCGTATTTATATTTTTACCACTAGAAGAAAGCGTGCATCTGACTAACCATGTCTATTACTACTAACCTTTAGGCTACAAACAATGTGACAATGTGATGCTAACCTTGGTAAGGATGATCTACTGTTCTATTGGGGAGGCTCACGGAATCTAGACACCACAGAGGATGTTCGACCCACACCTATAAACCCTATCGATCCTGCTAACGGGATTATGGGCTACAAAGGTAACTCGGAAATGTCACGTTCCTTGCTACTACCACGGTACGGCTAGACAGGGGATATCTATGAGTATCCTAGCCCAAACACCACGTTTACGCAAGAGATGATTACTCTAAACTCTACGTGAAGAGATCAAAGTAAACTCATAAACCAAAGAACAATAAAACAAAGAACTTACTAGAATTTAGAAGTCGTAATACTGAAGAATCCTAGGAGCAAGCCTCGTGTTAAGAGACTTGATCCCGCAGGTACAACCTCGGAGTAGACACCAACAGGCCGGGCTTCCTCCGATCTACACCTCCACTCTATCTCTCTCAATCTAGTAGAACTAATTCTACTCTCACATTGGATGCTAAGCCCTATGAGGGTGTCCTGACCGTAAGGGTCTGATTGTATTGGATTGTGTTGATAGATAATCTGTCCTAGGGGGGTCCCTTGCCCCTCCTTATATAGTCTGGAGGGCAGGGTTACAGATCTGGAAACTAATCCTAGTCGGTTACAATTGCCATGGATAATTTGATATCAATTCCTATTCTAACCGACTAGAATCCTGCTTGATCTCCACATCTTGTTTCCTTGCACAAAACTCCAAGCTGTCGGATCAAGCCTTGAACTCGTCTCGTAATGGGCCAAGCCTCCTGGCCCAAGTCTAGCCGTAAGGGTATAGGGGTTTATACCCCCACAGCTAGTCCCCGAGCACCATGTATTGTGATGTAACACGCCGTCTTGAGCTTCTTCGATCAGTGAGGCTTGACGTCTTCAATAAGCAGGAAAGTCGCCCGAACAGTTGCAACGGTATTTTGACCAACTCAAAAGACAGTTGATCAACATTGACATCGAAGAAGCAGGTTGTTCGAAGAATGCATGGTGCTCTTAATTAAAAAAGATTTCTTTCCTGTTGACGTGTGCCCACTTTACTTTTCTGAAAAGTATAGACCTCAAAATAGCAAGCATATTCACCGCAAGGTGAAGTGTGCCCACTTAGTCCCCGAGCCTGGTAGTAGGTGACGTAGGCACGTGGTGCCAGGGTCAAAAGAAAATTCCCCAAAGTAGTTTTGAGACTGAGATGCATCGCTAGATGCATCGTACCGATGTAGTCCCCGAGCTTGCTGGAAGGCGAAGTATGAGCCTTGTAGCAAGGTCTAAAAAATTGAATTTACCAGTCCCTGAGCATATCATGCTCGTCTGCAATTGAATAGACTAATCGACCAGTCTCTGAGCATATAACGCTCGGTGGTCGGTACAGTCCCCGAATTCTCAAATTGGTGGGCTAGTCGACCAGTCCCCGAGCGTATAGTGCTCGGTGGTCGGTGCAGTCCCCAAGTTCATAAATTGGTGAGCTGGTCGACCAGTCCCCGAGCGTATAGTGCTCGGTGGTCGGCACAGTCCCCGAGCACGGCGTAGGGACCGGTGGACAAGTCCCCGAGCGTGGTTGGGAACGTAAACGTGCTCGGTGGTCGGCACAGTCTTCCAGCACAGCATAGAGAGTAGTCGACAAGTCCCCGAGCGTGGTTGGGAACGTAAACGTGCTCGGTGGTCGGAGCAGTCCCCGGACACAGCGTAGGGAATAGTCGACGAGTCCCCGAGCGTAGCTTGTCGACTGGGCCAAACCCCTGAAAAATAAATATAAAGAATAGGTAGTACATGATGTATAAATAAACTTTAGATAAAAATCAGTACTGAGATAAGTTTTAGATTTTTTGTTATAAAATTAGCACAAGTAGTTAATTCATCCTAGAGCTTGTACCAGCTCTGGTCTAGCCAACAATCAGCATGAGGTGCGGAACCTAGACACGCGTGGGATTGCCAGCCTCACCAGAGAGCTACTGCCGACCACCTGGAACGCAGAGGGCGGATCTCGTGCACGTGTAGGGAGGAGTCGGAGACAGTACCGGCTCTGGAAAGCTCGTGTAGGAGAAAAAACTAGTGTGGCTAAACAAAAAGTTATTTTTGAAGGATAATAAAAAATATTATGCCAAAAATAAATAAGATATTAGAAGTGTACTTATCTTTGGATGAAAGTCTGGTCGGTGACGACAAAATTGTCTGGCCCTCGAGCTTTTGGACTTGTTATCGTGACGGTGGTCGCGGTTGTCGTAGCGCCGTTCTTCGCGGCGATTATTATTGCGACTGGTGGTCAGAGCAAGTAGGCCAAACAACTTGGTCGTTAGCCCGAGCAGATCGATGTCGTCGATCTGCCTCTCTTTGTAGTAGGGAAGCAGGTGACGCATTGTCGGCGTGGTCGGAGACGCTGCTGGTGTGGTCGAAACCGTAGCCAGCGTGGTTGAAGCCGCCGCCGACGTCGATGAAGAAGTGGATGGCGCAGATCGGATCCACACCTCCTCCGTGGTCGTGGCGGTGAAGCTGTTGAAGCTGACGGTGAACGTGAAGCCGCCCGCCATGGCCGCGAAGTCGGGGATGATGGCCATCTTGTTCGTCGCGAGGGCTGTACGCACACCCCCTACCTGGCGCGCCACTGTCGACGAAAGCTAGTCGGCAGTCTACCCTGGGGTATACCCACGGTAGTAGTTTATCGGTAGACGGTGCGCAAACTACGAACTCGATGGTGACGCAAGACACGGACAAGCTTTTTATCCAGGTTCGGCCGCCGAGTTGGCGTAATACCTACGTCCTGCGTCTGATTGTATTGGATTGTGTTGATAGATAATCTGTCCTAGGGGGGTCCCTTGCCCCTCCTTATATAGTCTGGAGGGCAGGGTTACAGATCTGGAAACTAATCCTAGTCGGTTACAATTGCCATGGATAATTTGATATCAATTCCTATTCTAACCGACTAGAATCCTGCTTGATCTCCACATCTTGTTTCCTTGCACAAAACTCCAAGCTGTCGGATCAAGCCTTGAACTCGTCTCGTAATGGGCCAAGCCTCCTGGCCCAAGTCTAGCCGTAAGGGTATAGGGGTTTATACCCCCACAGGAACCCTAAGGAACCTCTCTCTCTGAATCCTCTCTGGAAAATATGCTAATGAATAATGGGATTCTATCTCTCTAGGGGCCAGGGGTCTTGCTTATATAGCCGTCTCAAATGAATCTGGGCCGTCAGATCAAATCGACCTTGATTGAACGGTTCTCCTTGATCCTCAAAGGCGGTGGAGCATAATCCACGTGATTCACCGTGATTGGCCACCAGAGGTGGGCGGGCGCCCAAGGGGGTTGGGCGGGCGCCCTGCCTATGGGCCCGCTCGGCCTGCCGCTCGTTCGTGTGGCTTCTGGAACCTTCTAGACCGAGGAAAATTGCCGCACAAGTTAATATCTCTATGTAAACCCGACGTGTGGGCCTTTCTTCCATATTTCCTGATAACTCCCTGCAGAAATAGATAAACAGCAAAACTCATGGAATTCTATCAAATCAAAAACTAATTCTAGGTGTTGTTTATATATTGGTCCTTTCCCTTATTTATTTCGTAGTTAAAATTGATACTTAAGAACCGTCAACAGTTGCAATCAACATTATGCCGTACACGGTCTATCGGAAGCTTGGCAAAGGGGATCAGGATTTGACCAAGACCGATATGATGTTGAAAGACTTTGAGGGAAATGTGTCTCCACTCAAGGGAGCTATCTGTGTTGAATTGACCATCGGCAGCAAAACCTTGCCGACGACTTTCTTTGTCATTAGTGGAAAAGGTGCCTACAATTTGCTATTGGAAAGAGACTGGATTCATGCCAATTGTTGTATTCTCTCTACAATGCACCAGTGCTTGGTTCAGTGGGTAGGAGACAAGATTGAAATTGTCCCACGAGATTCTTCACATGTCATTGCATCGGCAGAGGCGGATACTTATGAGAAGACCAGATGCATTTCAGGGGAAATTTGGGAGAAAGATTTTCTCAAGGCTGCCGATTATGAAATTCCACCAATCCAAGCAATCGGTTCTGATGAAGAGTTTTACTGGATAGGTTTGCCGATGATGGAAAGTTAGGTCAGGGGTTTACATCGGCCGATGATTTAGTAGAGATAGAAATAGGTAATGGTGATAGGCTAAGGCCTGCTTTTATTAGTGCTAAGTTAGATTCTGAGTGTAAGCAACAGTTAACCAATTTGTTAAAGGAATATAAAGATTGCTTTACTTGGGATTATACCGAGATGCCTGGTTTAGACCGATTGATCGTTGAACATCGGTTGCCTATCAAGTCTGGGTTTCGGCCGCATCAGCAGCCAGCACGCCGATGCAGTCCTAATATTCTTCTTGACATTAAGGCCGAAATAACTAAACTTATTGAAGCTAAATTTATTCGGCGATGTCGGTATGCCGAATGGATTTCCAATGTTGTCCTCGTTTACAAGAAGAATGGGAAGCTTCGTGTCTGCATTGACTTTAGGAACCTCAATAAGGCTACGCCAATGGATGGTTATCCAATGCCGAGTGCCGATTTATTGGTTGATGCTGCAGCTGGACATCAGATCATTAGCTTTATGTATGGCAATGTAGGATACAATCAAATATTCATGGCTGAAGAAGATATTCCCAAGACAACATTTAGGTGTCCTGGTCATGTTGGATTGTTTGAGTGGATAGTCATGACCTTTGGTTTGAAAATGCTGGTGCTACTTATCAGAGGGCTATGAATTTCATCTTTCACGAGTTCATTGGCAAGATAGTGGAGATCTATATTGATGATGTGGTGGTTAAGTCTGGAGATTTCACAAAACATCTAGCCGATTTGCGAAAAGTTTTGGAGTGCATAAGGAAACATGGTTTGAAGATGAATCCTAATAAATGTGCATTTGGTGTATCGGAGGACAATTTCTTGGTTTCATGGTGCATCAAAGGGGGATTGAAATTAGTAGGAGATCCATTGATGCCATCAACAAGATAGTTGCTCCCACTAATAAAACTGAACTTCAATCATTGATCAGTAAGATAAATTTTATCAGACTATTTATCTATAATTTGTCTGGTAAGATTCGTACTTTTAGTCCTTTGCTTAAGTTAAAATCCGATTAAGAATTTGTGTGGGGAAAAGAGCAACAGTTAGCATTGGACGAGATGAAGAATTATTTGACGAATCCTCCGGTTTTGATTCCACCTCAACAAGGAAAGCCTTTCAGATTATATTTGTGTACCGATGGGATGGTCATTGGTTTAGCTCTAATTCAAGAATTTGAAGGGAAAGAACGTGTGATTTATTATCTAAGTAGAAGATTGGTGGATGCTGAAACAAGGTATTCGGCAATTGAGAAACTATGCTTATGCTTATATTTTTCATGCATCAAATTAAGACACTACTTGCTATCGGCCGAATGCACTGTTATATGCAAATATGATGTAGTCCGATACATGTTAACAATGCCGATTATGAGTGGTAGGATTGGCAAGTGGATATTAGCATTGTCGGAATTTGATCTACGCTATGAATCGGCTAAAGCAGTTAAGGGACAGATTATGGCCAATTTTGTAACTCAGCACTGTGGGGTGGTGAATGCCTTGGAAATTGTTCCTTGGACGCTCTTCTTTGATGGATCTACATGTGACCGGGGGGCAGGAATTGGTATAGTGTTAATTTCTCCTCGAGGAAAGAAGTATGAGTTTTCTTTGCCGATTATTGCTACATCAACAAATAATCAGGCTGAATACCAAGCTTTGATCAAAGGGTTGGAACTGTTAAAGGAAGTTCACGCTGATGCTGTTGAAATCTTTGGTGATTCTATGCTTGTTATAAATCAGTTAGCCAGAATTTATGAATGCCGAAGTGAGGTTTTGATAACCTACTACGAAAGGTGCGTACAACTGTTAAAGGAATTCAAGGATTTCTGGTTAGAGCATATTCCTCGGTTGCATAATGAAGAAGCCACCCGATTGCCTCAACACGCCTCGGGGTATCAACCCATCTTGAATATATTATCGGTAGTCGGTGCTGATGATTGGAGAAAGGAAATTATTAATTATTTAAAGGATCCATCCAAGAAAGTTGAGAGGCGTGTTAGGTTTCAAGCTACAAAATATGTACTCCTTGAATAGGAGTTATATTATCGGGCGATATATGGAATATTGCTCAAATGTTTGGGTGATGATGAAGCTAGGAGCTTGATGGGTGAAATTCATGAAGGAGTGTGTGGAGCACATCAATCGGCTTTCAAGATGAAGTGGATGATTAGGAGAAATGGATATTATTGGACGACTATACTTGAAGATTGCTTTAAATACTTCAAAGGATGTCAAGGATGTTAGAAGTTTGGCAATATTCAAAGGGCACCTGCATCGGCTATGAATCCTATTATTAAACCATGGCCGTTCCGAGGATGGGCTATTCATCTCATCGGCCAGATTTATCCACCGTCAAGCAAGGGGCATAAGTTTATTTTAGTTGCCACTGATTATTTTACCAAATGGGTTGAAGCTATTCCTTTAAAGAAAGTGACATCATCCAATATGATTGATTTTGTGGAAGAGCACATTGTTTACCGATTTGGCATTCCTCAAACAATCACTACCGATCAGGGTACCATGTTTACATCAGGAGAGTTTGATGAATTTACAATCGGTATGGGGATTAAAGTGTTGAATTCTTCTCCTTACTATGCTCAAGCTAATGGACAGACCGAGGCTTCTAACAAAGGGATTATTAAGCTTGTAAAGCGGAAAGTTGAAGAAAATCCAAGAAGATGGCATACGTTGTTAAATGAGGCTTTGTGGTCATATCGGATGGTGTGTCATGGATCAACCAAAGTTTCGCCCTATGAGTTGGTGTATGGGCATGATGTGGTGTTACCATGGGAAATTAAGACTGGATCTAGGCGGATGTCTTTTCAGAATCATTTGACTGCCGATGACTATGCTACTTTGATGAAAGATGAGTTGGACGATTTAGCAGGGCATCAGTTAAGGGCTTTGATCAGCATAGAAGAAAATAAGAAGAGAATTGCTAAGTGGTATGATAAAAAGGTGAAGGCTAAAGAGTTTGCCGACGGAGATTTGGTGTGGTAGTTAATTCTACTGATTGGGACTAAAAGTTCAAAATTTGGAAAATTGTCTCCTAATTGGGAAGATCCTTACCGGATAAATCGATCTGCTCCTGGCAACGCTTATATTTTAGAGACTCTCGAATGAGTTGAATTTCCCAGGGCATTAAATCGAAAATATTTAAAGAGATACTATCCTAGTATCTGGGTTAACGCATAAAAGTTCAAATGCCGATAACACTCATATCGGCTGGATGAAATGTGTCTGGGATCATGCAAAATATTTAAGTGCCGATAACAGTCCTATCTGCTAGACCAAAATGATTAGAAGTTTTCTAAGGGTAGAATTAAACGAGTTGCCGATGAAGAGCTCACAGGTTCAGTAGAGCTTGAATAGTAGATATGGCGTGCAGACGGATCTGATTGGCCTCTTCTATCTCTCGAGTGTCTTCATCGGAGGAACCCTCTATCAGCTTCATCTTCTTCTTCATCTGCAGTGCTTTGTGAGCTTGGACATTTCTTTCTTGCTGAAGAGTTTTGAGCACTTCAGGCAGCCGGCTTTCTTCTTGCTGAGCTTGAGTCAGGGCTTCTTCTACTTGTATGAGTTCAGATAGCAAGGTTTCTCTTCTTGCCAATAGATCGGAAATCTTCTGCTTTAGCTCATCCCCTGAGGACTACAGAATGTCAATGCTCTTGTGTTTTTCATCGGCGGCGCGCTTTACTTGCATCACTTCCTCTGTGAGCCGGGCATAAGCAGCTCTATCGGCAAGACGCTGAGTGGCTTTTTGATATTGGAGCTGGCGGCTTTCTAAGTGTGCAGCTTGGAAAAGGACTTCTTCTGCATCGGCTGGGATCTGACCACGAAGAGTCTTGAATAAAGCCTTGCCTGGGTCGGAATCATCTACTAACTGGGCTGTATCTTGATGTAGCAAAGCCAACAAGTCTTCTAGCTTAGCTTTAATCTCTGCCGATGAGATTCCCACCACCTGAGAAGAGCTTGCTTCTTCACCTTCGTCATCAGAGATGTCGATGGCACAGGAGAACAGACTGTCTAGGGAATCTTGCTCCTAGAAAAGGAAGAATATAAGTTACTCAGAGCGAGACATTAATGATGAAAAGTCTGAAAGAATCGAGTGACATACTTAATTCAGAAGAATTTCCTGCCTCTGGCGTGGGGATGCAGCTGGTACTACGGGTTGATCGGTTGGAGTTGCCAATGGAATAACTTCAACTAAGAAATTACAAGGATGATTATAATTTACAAAATAATTCATCAGTGATAATTCTATGATTGATACTTTACCTTGAGGAGGTATGGTGATCGTTTGTTCTGGAGGGACGGCCGATGACGTGCCCAGATCAGCCGGATCGGCAACCTGTTCAACGACATCGGCTGATGTTTCTTGCTGCTGGGGTACTTGCCGGGGAGGAGAATGTACTTCTTGTGTCTGGGCTTCTGATGAAGAAGGGGATGATGCTACATGGATCGGTGATGCTGGACGAGGAGGAGAAGATGGTGTTGTCCTCTAGCGCTTTGGTTGCGACTTGGTGCTTTTTGGGGCCATTTCTCTTAGCTTGACTGGGCTGGGGGGCATCGGCACTAGGCGCTTGAGTGCTTCTGGTCCTAGCCAATTTGCCAGTTTGCTGTTACAATAACCAAAAATTTCATGAGTAAAGGCATAAAAGAATACTGATGAAATTTTGCTGAAAGATAAAGTTACCGATGAAGTTCCTGCTGTGGCCGATGTGCCCTGAAAGGGTGATGTGAGTATGGGATAGAATCGGTGCAGACAAAAGAAACTTAAAGAGTTTTACCTTGAAAGCCTGTTCTAGGGTGGCAGCGGCTACCGATTGGGATGCTTTTGACCATTTGGTGTTCGTCTTCTTGAAGCGCACATTGCGATGCATCAGAACCGCTAGGCTTGGTGCATTGTGACCGATCAGAGAGATCGGGCCTGACGGAAGGAGTTCAATCGGCCTTCCACTCCTGCTGATTATCGGTGCTGGATTATCGACCTGTTGAAATAAACAAAAGACAAATAAGTTGCCGATAGGATTAGAGATAACAGAAAGATCGAAGTATTGGTAAGATACTTACAATGTCATCGGGGACTTTATAGTCAGGGTCGATCATGCCACGATATGTATGGGCCGATGCGCTGAACAGATGCTCCTTCCATTCTTCCCACTACTGCTTGTATAGCTGAGTAATAAAGAGAGCTGGCACCCAGGCCGATAGATCGTTGTCTGTCGTATCAGAATTTGGCTAAAGTTGGGCTATCCTTATCCACTCAAGCCTACTGGTTATGATCTCCCTTGGCTTCACCACATCGGCGTAACAAAGTCTGATCGGCAGTTGGCCAAAAGCTAATTGGCAAGCTAGTGCCGATGGGTTGTAAAACTCATAGGTGGGGTTGGTGTTTTTCCCACTGCCAGAGGTGTTCACTGGGATGGCCCTCGGAGTGATGATTGCCATCATCAGGTCATTATCCTTATTGAGGGTATCGTCGAAGGGATGAAAGGTGAGCGGGAATCTAGTTTCTAGATCTTCGTAAGGCACCCATGCTCGCTGATCCTTGGTAAGGCCATCGTACAAGGCTTGGAAGAATCGGCCGATTTGGTTTTCATTGCTGCCGGTGCCGGGTAGGACTATAGCAGCCTCACCATAGTTGATGGGTGAACGAGTTGCCGATTCTTCATCGGCCAGTTCATAATCTTTGGCAATATCTCTGGGCAAGGGCTGTGCAAAGAAATCAAACTGAAGACGCTTGTGCAAGTGAACATTAAGCCACATATTGATGAACCACCAGGGGCCTCCTAGGTTGCCGATAGGTTCACCTAACCGGAGCTTTTCAGTCACTTGGTGGAGGAGGTGGTAAGCAGAACCTAGTAGGTATCGACCGAGAGGAAATCGGCCACCATCGGCTAGACTTTCTGCTGCCGATAAGTAGACAGAGGTTGGTCCTACCGATTGGCCACAGAAGATGAACTTATCTAGCCACATGTTCAGGAAAATGGCATGTTCCCTTTGCCCAACTGGTCCTATTCTCTCGTACTTCTGGATATATCCTGACCAACCGTCGATGTTGTGGGTTTCTACCTTGTGTTCAGCTTTACGGTCAAACAGATGGCCGTCATCGGCAGATGCAATATCTAAGCCAGTGAGCATGAGCACATCGGCAAGAGTAGGAGAGGCAGGGCCATGACCGAAAATGAAAGCATTGAGGGTATCTGACTAGAAGTATGAGGCAGCTATCAGTAATGACTCATTTCTATCCATATCGGCAATGGATAGCCTGATGCACTGATCTAATTTATGTTCGCCCCAGTGTACTTCATTTGAGTTGTTGATCCTCAAGAACCAATCCTTCCATCTCTTGGTGGAACTTGGCTAGGATCGGAAGGTATCTTTCCACAGATCTAATGAAAAATTTTCGGCCCTAAAGGGTATTTTATTGGTTTCTATGTTGATCAAGTCAGCGGGATCTGAGTCACCCAATGGACCGAGGCATTGGAGATGAGGTTGCTCGGTGGGGATGACAATTTTTTCACTTAATTCCTAAAGATTTGAAGATTGGAAAAACAGAGAAAAGAGAGAGAAAGAAAATGCTAAGTAAGTAGACTTGCAAAAGGGTAAAAGTACGGCAAAGAGAGGAAAGATGGGAATAGATTAACCTCAGGGACGATGAAGTTGACGGTCATTTCTTCCCGGAGAAGAAGAAGATCAGAGATTTAAAGAACCATTGGGGAGAATTTTTGTTGGGTTTCTTGGGCTCTTCGACAATGCTGCTGCCTGGGAGATTGGTTTGGAGGATGCAGCATGACAAGGTGGAGAAAGAGTGTCGAGGAAGGATGTATTTATAGGATAAAGTGAGGAGGGGTATTTCTGACTTGTCTCTTTGCCGTATCCGTGAAACTCGAGGGTGCTCAGGTGGATATGGTAACTGTTCGCACGGTAATCAAGGGATTGTGCAGGTGATTTGACAACAAGCGGTCATGATTTTGGGAGATATTTTATTGTGCAGGATCTCCTGGTCGGCTCATCGGCAATCCACTCTAACGGAAAAGCTGCCAATGAACGGGTGTTTAGGAGATTCGATTCGAGAAGTTGAGGGATTCAAGGTGCATGCTAAAGATCCGGACTAAGGTTGTTTGGATTTGGTAATTAATTGCTGTCAGAAGGGAGTAACTATGGAATGGCGTCATTACTGGAGAGAATTTCATAGCATTAATGATTTTATACTCCAAAATTAGGGGCATGTGTTGACACCATTTTTTGACACGTATCCGGACATATAGTGGAGCTTGGATCGGCAGGTGATAAAATGATGACTGGTTGACAGAGGAGTTACCGATGGGTTATGATGCTGATGATAGAACAGCAGAATATGACCAAGTTCAGGTATAATGATTGGTCTATGCCGATGGCTGATGTTAATAGTTGCCGATGCCGATGGAAGATGATGTGCCGATGACAGTGAAGGATGGTGTAGGAATCGTCAAAGGAAATGGTGGTAGCATGCCGATTGCCTAGTATACATAAATTAATGATTTCCATAGTTATTAGAGTTTGTTTTGTATACGGATTCTGTTTGGTTTGGAAATAGAGTTCTAAGTCATACCTGGTTGTAACTCTTTACGACAGGGTATAAATATAGACCTAGTAGCGATGTAAGAAAGATATAACACAATCAATCAAACACAAGTTTTTACATCTATTCCAGCATCTACTTTTCGACGACTTCGTCAAATCGCATATTTTACTTTTACTTACGAGTTCTTAGGAATTCATCAAGTCAAACTAGACGAGTTCTCGAGTTCCGCATGAATACCTCTTGGCCGTGGCATCCGGGCGCATCGCTGTTGTCGGGACCAAAGTATTCGAGTTATCACCTTTGTCGATTGTAAGGTCAAATCGGCTGGCACGCCTTAACATTGAATCAAGTATTAGCCCTTTGGGTTTGCAGATCTACTTTTGCATCAACAGGTCCAGAGGGAGGGGTGGTCGTCCCTCACACCCAGGCACAATGCCAGGTGGGCCTCAGCTTCAGGGTACTGCCTTCCCGAGTCTTCTAGATTGTTCTTTGATTACTGGACGTGGTATTCTCTCTATGTAATTCCGACATGTGGGTCTCCTTTTGTTAATTCCTGATAACCCTCTGTAGAAACAGACATTCACCAAAACTCGTGGAGATTGTCAGTGAAAGCCCTAAGCCTATGGTGATGTTCATTTTATATCCCTTTTTCTCTCCTTTGTTAACATATAAAAGTGATGGTTAACAACCATCAACAGTGACTTATATTATCCTGCACCTGAAGTGCTCGTAGTAGGGGTTACAAGCGGGTTGCAAGAGAGAGAGAGTGTGTGTGTCCCATGTCTAGGCTAGATGTGGTGTATGAGACATAGATCGTTGTTGTGATTGATCATAAGTGGCATCTAGTGGTGAGTTGTGTGTCCCTAAAATGAGGTCCTCCCTCCCCTTTTATAGCTCAAGAGGAGTGAGGGGATACATGTGTTTGTGCTACAATGCCATGGTGCTGTTCTAAAGCATGGGTTAGGGTATGGTGTCATACATGCGGTGAGACACTCCATCCTTGATGCTATAGTCGATCATGATCATGGTATGATTGCTCCTGTTCTTCATGTCGTGCCATATGGAAGTTGTAGACATGACGCCTCTTACCTCTTCCCTTAATCCGCGTTGAGGAGTGTTGACAGGTTTGTGGCTGTAGTTCTTGGGACTTGACACTGCCCATTCCCCTTGGCCTTGGTCGTGCATGCAGTGACAAGGGACAAGTGCTGCAATGATGAGAGGAGGCAACATAGTATGCGCCATGCCCTGTCTGCACAACATGGGCATTAGGGCATGCCCCATGTCCCATCTGTCGTACATTGGTGATTTAAGGCCTAGAGAAGTGATTGATGTTGAAGATGACAAAGATCAAGTGCTTCCTACCTCTAATGTGCAAGCTAGTGGTTCTCATGATCAAAATCAAGCTAGTACAAGTGGTACTCAAATGCAAGATCAACAAGCTAGTACATCATCTCATGATCAACCAAGTGCAAGCAATCAAGTGCAAATACTCCAACCAACAAATATTGCAAGAGATCATCCATTGGATCATATTATTGGTGATATTCAAAGAGGAGTGCAAACTAGATCAAGATTAGCATCATTTTGTGAGCATTTCTCCTTTGTGTCTCACATTGAGCCAAAGAATATTGATGAAGCATTGAGAGATGTTGATTGGGTTAATGCTATGCTTGAAGAGCTTAACAACTTCAAGAGAAATCAAGTATGGGAATTAGTTGAGAGGCCTAGTGATCATAATGTCATTGGTACTAGATGGGTCTTTCGCAACAAACAAGATCAAGATGGGATAGTTGTAAGGAACAAAGCAAGATTGGTAGCACAAGGCTATACTCAAGTTGAAGGTCTTGACTTTGGTGAAACATATGCCCCGGTTGCAAGATTGGAAGCAATTAGGATCTTGTTGGCCTATGCTTGTGCTCATAATATCAAGCTATACCAAATGGATGTGAAGAGTGTATTTCTCAATGGCTACATCAATGAAGAAGTTTATGTTGAGCAACCTCCCGGTTTTGAAGATGACAAGAAACCCAACCATGTTTACAAGTTAAAAAAGGCATTGTATGGTTTGAAGCAAGCACCAAGAGCATGGTATGAGAGATTGAGAGATTTCTTACTCTCTAAAGGTTTCAAGATGGGCAAGGTTGACACCACTCTCTTCACCAAGAAGATTGGCAAAGACTTGTTTGTGTTGCAAATATATGTTGATGATATCATATTTGGATCAACCAACCAAGAATTTTGTGAGGAGTTTGGCAACATGATGGAAAATGAGTTTGAGATGTCAATGATTGGAGAGCTTAGTTTCTTCCTTGGTCTTCAAATCAAGCAATTGAAGAATGGCACATTTGTGAGTCAAGGCAAGTACATAAAAGACATGCTCAAGAAGTTTGGAATGGATGATGCAAAGTCAATAAGCACTCCAATGGGAACAAATGGAAGCCTAGATAGTGATACAAGTGGAAATATGGTGGATCAAAAGTTGTATCGGTCTATGATTGGAAGCCTACTCTATGTGACCGCATCAAGACCGGATGTCATGTTTAGTGTTTGTATGTGTGCAAGATTCCAAGCCTCACCAAGAGAAAGTCATTTGAAAGCAACAAAGAGAATATTGAGGTACTTGAAGCATACACAAAATGTTGGTTTGTGGTATCCCAAAGGTGCAAAGTTTGAACTTGTTGGATATTCCGATTCGGACTATGCGGGATGCAAAGTTGAAAGAAGAAGCACATCGGGCACATGTCAACTATTGGGTAGATCACTTGTCTCATGGTCATCCAAGAAGCAAAATAGTGTTGCACTGTCAACCGCCGAAGCGGAGTACATTGCGGCCGGTAGTTGTTGTGCACAAATCCTATGGATGAAGGCAACATTGAAGGACTTTGGAATCAACTTCAAGTAAGTGCCGTTGCTATGTGACAATGAAAGTGCCGTGAAGCTCACCAACAATCCAGTTCAACACTCAAGAACAAAGCACATAGATGTCCGCCATCACTTCATAAGAGATCACCAACAAAAAGGGGACATTTGCATTGTGAGTATAGGCACCGATGATCAACTTGCTGATATATTCACCAAGCCACTTGATGAGAAGAGGTTTTGCAAGCTAAGGAATGAATTGAATATACTTGACTTCTCAAATATGTGTTGATGCACCCCCACTATATGACATGCCTCTCCTTTAAACGAAGCAAGGTAAAATTGGTTGACATGTCATTCATCTTTGCTAAGGACTTGTTTAGTGCATCTAGTCATTCCTTACATGTCTTAGGCTCATTCATGAAAAACAAATGAATTTGATGCTTGTATGGTACCACTATTGCTTTTATGCTTGACTTGATCTAGTGGTAGCATATGACATGTTTGTGGGCTTGCAATCCTAGTGTTTGATCTAGAATATGAGCTATAAGTGTTTAACTCAACATGGTACAAGATAACCCTCATTTGGAGGTGTGAAGAAGCTTGTCCTTGGATCAAACCGAGTTAAATATCTTAGGCAAGTAATCTAGATTGGACCAATTTGGAAAAATGATCTCACTACACATGGTCTCACACTAACCTATCTAAAATTTGAGCTCACCTTTTGTGGTCTTTGATGACAAAGGGGGAGAAAAATTTCCCAAAGATTTAAGATAGGTGAGTAACATGATAAAAGTAGGTGAGTAACATGATAAAAGAAGGGGATCAATTAAAATTTTGAAGCACACAAGTAGGGGGAGCAAGCTCATTAACTTGTATGTTGCATTTGAATGTGCATCACATATGGTTGCTTGCATTTGCATTAGCTTTAGAAGCTTTCTCTCCGATGCCTTGCTTGTGTGGTGTATGCTAGTTATAGGTTTGATTGATGAAATGAAGAACTAGCATGCATAGGTAGTGTAACTAGACTTTTAGTTGTTTCACAAGTGGTACTAGAACCTTGTTTATAATGTTGATCTCACGGGGTGTTCTAGTCTTTGTGAATGTCTAGTTACTAATGGTGCTAAGGATGGTGTATATTGGCAACTCCGATTGGTATCACGCTTCAAAGGTCCATTTTTGTACACCTTAGCATCATTTGGTAGAAATTGACTCCTATATTTCCTATTCAAGCATATGTGCAAGCTTTCAAATCCAAACTCTTAGCACATATGTAGGGGGAGCAATTGCTACCAATTTGGGTTTATGAAACTTGTCCATAACCTTTGCACATGGTAAAATGCTTGGGCAAGCAACATGAATCCTAGAAAATTTTATTGAAAATCTTTGTAAAAAGGGTTGTCATCAATTACCAAAAAGGGGGAGATTGAAAGCCCTAGTTTGGTTTTGGATAATTGATGAAACCCTAGTACTAACCTCTATACTACGTGTGTGTAGACTTAATGAGGTTGGTACATGCCAAGTGATGGAGCAAGTAATGATCATGGTGATGATGGTGATGACCACAAGATGATCAATTGCTCAATTTGGAAAAGAAGAAAGAGAAAAACAAAACCCTATGGAGATCAAGGCAAAGGTATTGCTTAGGGTTTTGGTTTTTGTGATCAAGACACCATAGAGGGTGTGATCACATTTAGGATAGATAGCCGTACTATAAAGAGGGGAATTCTTTGGCTAAGCGGTTATCAAGTGCCACTAGGTGTCATTGTTCATGTGCATGCATTTAGAACCTAGTGAGCTAACTTAACTCCTTCAAAGAAAATGATTGTGAAAATGCTAACACACGTGCACGCTCGTTGGTACACACGTTGTGGTGTTGGCACACTTTGAGAAGGAGGTGGAGTTTCAAGGGTAGAGAGGGGATGGGTTCCTCTCTCCCTTCCGCCGAGCTTGCTCGGCGGGATTCGGCGCTTTTCGAGAAAATGAAGTGCATATTTTCTATTGCGCTGGTAGATTTTTTTGGAGAAGTCGCGGGAGTGTTTTCTCTCTGAGAAACACTCACCGGACGCTGAGTGTGGAGGCACCGGACGCTGGCCTCATAGTCCGGTGTGCTTGACCCTGCTAGGGTGGAGCACCGGACGCACTCTGAGAGCGTCCGGTGGTTAGCGTCCGGTGTGAGGGCGTTTTGCAACCCTCTCTGCGCATGAGTCCGGTGAGCACCGGACGCTCAGGGTGCGTCCGGTGGCTTGCGTCCGGTGACCGTGCGAGTTTGCGGAACTCTCTGCGCATGAGTCCGGTGTGCACCGGACGCGTCCGGTGCTAACTTGCTCAGCGTCCGGTGCACTGCAGGTGACCGTTAGACTCTGACACGCGGCTGATGTTGGAGCACCGGACGCTGGTGCTGAGCGTCCGGTGCCCCTTTAAGAGCGTCCGGTGACCCCGTATTTCGCCCTGTGAAAGAGCCAACGGCTCTATTTGTTTGAGGGGCTATAAATACGTGTTTGGTCGGCTTGGGGCTGACACTCTTGGCATTCTAGCATACTTGACATCCTTGTGAGCCTAAGCAAACACCTCCCACTCTTCTCCTTCATAGATTATACATCTTTGTGAGATTGGGAGTGATTCCAAGTGCATTTGCTTGAGTGATTGCATCTAGTGGCACTTGGGGATCCTTCTAGCTGCGGTTTTCTTGTTACTCTTGGTGGTTGCCGCCACCTAGACGGCTTGGAGCAGCGGAGGAGGATTGGCACGAGTTGGTGATTGTTCGTGGCCATCTCCCGGTGATTGTGAGAGGTTTGTGCCTACCTCGGCGGAGAGCCAAAGGCAACATTAGTGGATTGCTCGTGTCATTGAGCTACCTCACTTGTGGGTAGGTTCTTGTGGTGTCCTAGTGAGGACGAGGTTCGTGCTACACCTCTTAGCCACCGAACCACCAAGTGTTGGTCGACACAACGGGGACGTAGCGTGCCGGCAAGCACGTGAACCTCGGGAGAAAAATTGTGTGTCTCCATTGTGATTGTTCATTGGATTTCTCCCGGTGATTGGACTTCATATTATTGATTGGTTCATCCCCTCTACGCGGCGGTATAAAGTTCAAACCATCTCTTTTACATTCCCGCAAACTAGAGTAGCTTACTTACTTGTATAGAAACTTTAGGAAGCTTTCTAGTGTAAGTAGTGACATAGCTCTTGTGTGCCTAGTAATTATATCAACTAGATTTGTTGGATAGGTGGCTTGCAAACCCCCCTTTAGAGCTAGAGCAAAAAGCTTCGCTTTGTTATTTACTAACCTCTTGCTCTAGTGAGTTTGTAGAATTTTTAAATAGGCTATTCACCCCCCCCTCTAGCCATATTAGGACCTTTCAAGTGGTATCAGAGCCGTGGTCACTGTTTGTGAAGGCTTAACAATCTCGGTGCTCAAATTATGGCTCAAATAGTGTTCAACCATGTTGGGGGCAAACCATCGTTCTTCGATGGCACAAGTTCCTTTGACTATTGGAAGAGAAAAATGAAGATGTACCTTGAATCAATCAATGATAGAGTGTGGGAAGTCACGGAGAATGACTTTGTGATCCTTGACCCCGCCAACCCCACCGACAATGAGAGAGCAAACAAGCAATGTAACACCATGGCTCTCAACACAATTTATAATGGCATTGATTCAAAGGTGTTTGAACAAGTCAAAGATCTTGAGAAGGCAAGTGAAGTGTGGACAAGACTAGAAGAAACATATGAGGGCACTACAACGGTAAAAAGTGCCAAATTGTATATGCTCAAGGACAAGCTATCCAACTTCAAGATGAAGGATGATGAGTCTATACCGGAAATGTTCTATAGGCTCCAAGTCATCATCAATGATCTCAAGGGCCTTGGTGAGAAAGTGAAGGATGAGGATTTCATTCACAAGTTCTTGATGTGCTTGCCCAAGAAGTTCAAGACATTGAGAACAATCATCTTTAGAGGAGGATTGACCGGTGTATCTCCCAATGAGGTACTTGGAGATGTCATGACCGAAGATCAATACAATGACAATGATGATGATGAGGTCATGAAGAAGGATGATGATGACAAGAAGAAGAAGAGTGTAGCATTCAAAGCTAGCTCTTCATCCAAGAGCAAAAACAAGGGCAAGGCCAAGAAAGAAGAATCAAGTGATGAGGATTGCTCCAATGATGATAGTGATGATGAAGCACTAGCACTCTTTGTCCGCAAGTTTGGCAAGATGATGAAGAAGAAGGGCTACCATACAAGAAAGAGAAGGGACAACTCCAAGAACAAAGAGCATGTGAGGCTATGCTATAAGTGCAAGAGCCCCGATCATATTGTGGCGGATTGTCCTTACAATAGTGACAATGATGAGCATGACAAGAAGAACAAGAAGGAGAAGAAAGAAAAGAAAGAGAAGAAGATGGTTTTCAAAAAGAAGAAGAAGGGTGGATCCTATGTTGTGACATGGGATAGTGATGCCTCTTCGGACGATGATTCAAGTGATGATGACAAAGCATCCAAAAAAAAGGCACTTGCTAGCATTGCTATCAACAACAAGCCATCACTCTTCGACACTCCTTCATGCTTCATGGCCAAGGGCCACAAGGTACAATATGATGAGAGTGAAAGTGAAAGTGAAAATGAACATGATAGTGATAGTGATGATGAAAATGAATTCACTAATGAACAACTCATGGACATGTTAGAACAAGCCGATTCTCTCATTCAATCTAAAAACAAGAAGTGCAAAGAATTGGCCAAGAAGTTAAAAGCTCTTGAGCAATCCTTTGATGAGCTCAATGCTAATCATGAGAGGCTAGTTGAAGCCCATGAAAAGCTTGGCAAAGCTCACACCAAGCTTGAGAAAGCTCACTCCTTGTTGTTAGAAGAGAACAAGGAAAAGGTTGTTGTATCATGTGATGTGGGCACAACATGTGACTTAATTAAAGAATCACCCAACCCACCTATTGTTGTTGCCACTAACTCTTCTTGTAGGTCTTCATCCACCACCACCAACTCTACCTCCACTTCTAGTGTTAGTGTCACTTGTGACACCTCACTAAAGGTTGAGAATGAGACTCTCAAGAGAGAGGTGGATGAGCTCACTCACGCCCTAGGCAAGGCCTATGGTGGTGAGGCCCGCTTGCTAAAGTGCTTGGGTAGCCAAAGGTTTTCTCTCAACAAAGAGGGATTAGGCTATACCCCCAAGAAGGGCAAGAAAGCTTTTGCAACTCACAAGCCTAGCTTTGTGAAGTGCAATGGTCGGTATTGCAACAAATGCAAGCAAGTTGGGCACCTAGAGCTTAATTGCAATAAAATGAACAAGAACAAGAAAAATGCTAATGTACCTTACATTCCTTTTGATTCTTGTTATGTGCTTACCAAGGGTGAGAAGGGTGTGCATGCTAAGTTTGTTGGTACACCAATTGTGGGTCCAAAGAAGAAGGCCATTTGGGTACCAAAAAGCTTAGTCACTAACCTCCAAGGACCCAAACAAGTATGGGTACCTAAGAAACATTGATTTGTTTTGTAGGTAAACTATAAAGCCGGAGGAAGGCATTGGGTGCTTGATAGTGGGTGCACACAACACATGACCGGTGATTCAAGAATGTTCAATTCAATCAATCCAAATGATGAAAATGGTGTTGATAGTATCACATTTGGTGACAATGGCAAAGGCAAGGTCAAAGGGCTTGGTAAAATTGCTATATCCAATGACTTGAGCATTTCCAATGTGCTACTAGTAGAGAGCTTGAACTTCAACTTGCTATCCGTAGCTCAACTTTGTGATCTTGGTTTCAAATGCATATTTGGAGTTGATGATGTAGAGATCATAAGTGTAGATGGCTCTAACTTGATATTCAAAGGCTTTAGATATGAGAATCTATACTTGGTTGATTTCAACGCTAGTGAAGCTCAATTATCAACATGCTTGCTCACTAAATCTAGCATGGGTTGGTTATGGCATAGAAGGCTTGGTCATGTTGGAATGAAACAATTAAACAAGTTAGTCAAGCATGATCTTGTTAGAGGATTGAAAGATGTCACATTTGAGAAAGACAAGCTTTGTAGTGCATGTCAAGCCGGAAAACAAGTTGGCAACACTCATCCAAAGAAGAGCATCATGAGTACATGCAAGGCATTTGAGTTGTTGCACATGGACTTATTTGGACCAACCACATACACAAGCATTGGTGGAAACAAATATGGATTTGTGATAGTGGATGATTTCACAAGATATACATGGGTATTCTTTCTTAGTGGCAAGAGTGATGCTTTTGCAACCTTCAAATCATTTGTCAAGAGAATACACAATGAGTTTGAAACAACCATCAAGAAAGTGAGAAGTGACAATGGAAGTGAATTTAAGAATACAAGAGTTGATGAGCTTTGTGATGAATTTGGCATTAGGCATCAATTCTCGGCCAAGTACACTCCACAATCAAATGGTCTTGTTGAGAGGAAGAATAGAACCTTGATTGACATGGCAAGATCAATGTTGAGTGAATACAATGTGAGTCATTCCTTTTGGGCTGAAGCAATCAACACGGCTTGCTACTATAGCAACCGACTCTATTGTCACCCAATGATGGAGAAGACTCCATATGAGCTCTTGAATGGAAGAAAGCCCAACATTGCATATTTTCGGGTTTTTGGTTGCAAATGCTACATATTGAAGAAAGGCACTAGATTGAGTAAATTTTAAAAGAAATGTGATGAAGGTTTCTTGCTTGGTTACTCCACTACTAGCAAAGCTTATAGAGTTTGGAATTTGGCTAGTGGTACTCTTGAAGAAGTGCATGATGTTGAGTTTGATGAAACCAATGGCTCTCAAGAGGAAGATGAGAATCTAGATGATGTGAGAGGCACTCAATTGGCCGATGCAATGAAGAATATGGATATTGGTGATTTAAGGCCTAGAGAAGTGATTGATGTTGAAGATGACAAAGATCAAGTGCTTCCTACCTCTAATGTGCAAGCTAGTGGTTCTCATGATCAAAATCAAGCTAGTACAAGTGGTACTCAAATGCAAGATCAACAAGCTAGTACATCATCTCATGATCAACCAAGTGCAAGCAATCAAGTGCAAATACTCCAACCAACAAATATTGCAAGAGATCATCCATTGGATCATATTATTGGTGATATTCAAAGAGGAGTGCAAACTAGATCAAGACTAGCATCATTTTGTGAGCATTTCTCCTTTGTGTCTCACATTGAGCCAAAGAAGATTGATGAAGCATTGAGAGATATTGATTGGGTTAATGCTATGCATGAAGAGCTTAACAACTTCAAGAGAAATCAAGTATGGGAATTAGTTGAGAGGCCTAGTGATCATAATGTCATTGGTACTAGATGGGTCTTTCGCAACAAACAAGATCAAGATGGGATAGTTGTAAGGAACAAAGCAAGATTGGTAGCACAAGGCTATACTCAAGTAGAAGGTCTTGACTTTGGTGAAACATATGCCCTGGTTGCAAGATTGGAAGCAATTAAGATCTTGTTGGCCTATGCTTGTGCTCATAATATCAAGCTATACCAAATGGATGTGAAGAGTGCATTTCTCAATGGCTACATCAATGAAGAAGTTTATGTTGAGCAACCTCCCGGTTTTGAAGATGACAAGAAACCCAACCATGTTTACAAGCTAAGAAAGGCATTGTATGGTTTGAAGCAAGCACCAAGAGCATGGTATGAGAGATTGAGAGATTTCTTACTCTCTAAAGGTTTCAAGATGGGCAAGGTTGACACCACTCTCTTCACCAAGAAGATTGGCAAAGACTTGTTTGTGTTGCAAATATATGTTGATGATATCATATTTGGATCAACCAACCAAGAATTTTGTGAGGAATTTGGCAACATGATGGCAAATGAGTTTGAGATGTCAATGATTGGAGAGCTTAGTTTCTTCCTTGGTCTTCAAATCAAGCAATTGAAGAATGGCACATTTGTGAGTCAAGGCAAGTACATAAAAGACATTCTCAAGAAGTTTGGAATGGATGATGCAAAGTCAATAAGCACTCCAATGGGAACAAATGGAAGCCTATATAGTGATACAAGTGGAAATATGGTGGATCAAAAGTTGTATCGGTCTATGATTGGAAGCCTACTCTATGTGACCGCATCAAGACCGGATGTCATGTTTAGTGTATGTATGTGTGCAAGATTCCAAGCCTCACCAAGAGAAAGTCATTTGAAAGCAACAAAGAGAATATTGAGGTACTTGAAACATACACAAAATGTTGGTTTGTGGTATCCCAAAGGTGCAAAGTTTGAACTTTTTGGATATTCCGATTCGGACTATGCGGGATGCAAAGTTGAAAGAAGAAGCACATCGGGCACATGTCAACTATTGGGTACATCACTTGTCTCATGGTCATCCAAGAAGCAAAATAGTGTTGCACTGTCAACCCCCGAAGCGGAGTACATTGCGGCCGGTAGTTGTTGTGCACAAATCCTATGGATGAAGGCAACATTGAAGGACTTTGGAATAAACTTCAAGCAAGTGTCGTTGCTATGTGACAATGAAAGTGCCGTGAAGCTCACCAACAATCCAGTTCAACACTCAAGAACAAAGCACATAGATGTCCGCCATCACTTCATAAGAGATCACCAACATAAAGGGGACATTTGCATTGTGAGTATAGGCACCGATGATCAACTTGCTGATATATTCACCAAGCCACTTGATGAGAAGAGGTTTTGCAAGCTAAGGAATGAATTGAACATACTTGACTTCTCAAATATGTGTTGATGCACCCCCACTATATGACATGCCTCTCCTTTAAACGAAGCAAGTGTTGACGGTCCTTAAGTACTAAAATAAATAATCAAATAAACATGAAAAAGGATCAATATGAAACAAACATCTAGAATTAGGGTTTTATCTGACAGAATTCCACGAGCTTTGGTGTTTATCTATTTCTGCAGGGGTTTATCAGAAAATAGGGAGAGAAGGCCCACATGTCATGTTTACAACGAGATAATTACGTGCCGCGCAATTTTCCTTGATCTAGAAGGGTCCAGAAGCCACGGGAACGAACGGGAAGCGAATCGGGCTCGGGAGCTGGGCGGCCGCCCACCCCCCTTTGGCGCCCGCCCTGGCCAAGAGGCCAATCAGGACTCTACTTCGGGGCAAGACTCCACCGACCTAAAGGATCAATCTAAACCATACAATCTATGTCGGTTTGATCCAATGGCTCACGTTCACTTGAGGGGACTATAAAACCAGACCCCCTGGCCCCTGGAGGAGAGGAGGAGAAATCATTATTCAGAGGTAGCCATCAAAGTTAGGGTTTAGAGCTTCTCTCCCACAGAGAATTAGAATTAGCTACTCCCTAATCCTTCAAGTTTAGAGGTTTGATTAGATAGCAATTAGAGAAGTAGAGCACTACGCTCTGGATTCGGATCTTCGGTAATAAACATTGGTATTATTCATATCTTTCTCTAATTCTATTGTTCTAATTGCATTATGTCTCTAATTATTATGTTCTTAGTTTGCTCTAGTTCTATATCTGATATAGTTCTAATTGATAATGAGTTTATGTATAAGTTTGCAAAGCGCTTAGCTCTTGTCGCGAGGGAGTTAGGTGATAGATCACATGTGAGCGTGGTGCTTAGATGTTATTTATCTGCAAATGTATCCTATTGGCCGGGTCGTGTGGTAGTTCGCGATAGTGACAGCTTCGTTGATTCTTATATAGTCCACCCTCCGTTGATAGGACAGGCAGAACCGGTATTGTGGAGTAAGTCATGCGATGTTCTGATTTACTTTATCAATGTTCCTTATACATGAATGAAGAGTCTTTTATGCTATATATGATCTTGTAGATAACTAGAGTAGATTATGACTTAGTAGTTAGTAGATGACTTAGAATCCATTCTCTAGCTAATCCGACATCACCTACATATATGAGGAGTAGTCTATTTTCTAATGGTTGTGCTCTTTATCCCATGAACTTATACTTTATTATCAATTATCTTTATGGTTTACCCCCTGCTAAAGTATGTGACTGTGTGACGAGTTTCTCATTAGTAATCATGTTCTTGCAAGTTTATCTTTAGTCTATGCCTTGATAGATTTTGCCCCTTTGATTTAATTCCATCTTCTTAAGATCCCCTAAGCAAAATTATAAATAACGATACCTGGAATACTTATCCTGGTGAAATGCTACAATGAGGTGTTTTATCTGTGCGCTTGCGGATAGAATAGATTATTTTCTAGAGAGCCTTTACATTTATAAATACCTTTGTACACTCTGGCGCCATGCTAGGGATGACAACCTAGTATCTAAGTGGTGTTAGCTAGTGTCAACAAGCATTTCTGGCGCCGTTGCCGGGGAGTTATAGGATCTATAGGACATGTTAGGAATTATAGGATAATTATATGAGTCTCAGGAATAAGTCATAAAAGGGAACAAAGGAGTAATATTTAGGAACGGTAAGGAAAGCCAGAAAATCAATCAAGGATTATTCATATAAAATATTAGACTAGACTATAGAGAAATAATTGCATAAAACAGCTACTAAGTGAGAAATCATAACAAGGCACCGCTGCTTTGGCAGGTTCACCCTGTTGTTTTTCTATGTTTATATTTTTATATAGGGTATAACAGGATTGACTTTGGGTACATTCAACTCTACATCATCAGAACCAAAGCAATCAAGAGAAGAAGAAGCTAGCTACCAATTGCTGAAGCTATGGCACAAAAGACCTTGCAAGAATTCTCTGCTCCAAGTCTTGACAACATTCCAACTGGTCCAAGATTTGCAGTAGAAGAAGGAATACCTGAGTTTGAGCTCAAGTCAAGCCTCATCAATTTGGTACAAGCTGCACAATTCAGTGGAAAGGCACATGAAGATGCCAGTGCACACTTGCAGAATTTCTTAGAGATTGGAAGCACAATCCACATCAACGGAGTTGACAAAGATGTCATACTGCTTCGCCTTTTTCCATTCTCACTAGAAGGAAAAGCAAGGAAGTGGTTCTACACTCATCAAGATAACATCAACAACTGGACGAACTTGTCAGATGCCTTTCTATCAAAGTTTTTCCCTATAGGCAAAACAACTGCCTTAAGAGGAAATATTGTCAGTTTCCAACAGCAGAAGACAGAAGCCATTTCAGAAGCATGGGAGCGTTTTCAAGGATACATATCAGATTGTCCTCACCATGAAATGGCCACATGGTTACTTATGCAGACCTTCTACCATGGATTAACCCAGAAGGCTCGTGAGTGCATAGATGCATCTGCTAAAGGATCATTCTTGGAGCTTACAACTGGAAAAGCAGAGATACTTTTGGATAAGATAGCAGAAAACCAAAGCTGGTTCCAAGATAAAGCTCAACAATGTCATCAAACTGAAGGAATACCAGAAGAAGTAAATGCATTATCAACTAAGATAGAAAATTTGCTCCATTGGATTGACCAGAGGGCCAAGTTCAAAGAAGATCAAAGGGCCATTGAGACAGCATACAAATATCAACCAACTTCGAGTCAACCCAATAGCAAAGGTATGAATTCAGGTAATACTATCAAGCAACTTTCATTAAAAGAGATAATTGCTCAACAAACCAAAATTAATGATGAAGTTAAACAAAGGCTAGATACAAATGAATCATCTCTAAAAGATATACACAATAAAATGGATTTTCTACTAACTGCCTTTGATGAGCAAAACACTCTTAATAAAAGGGTAGAGCTTAAATTAATAAAGATAGCTGCTGCACAGCCTGTTGCTACTAACATTGAGCAGGTAAAGAATATAACTACTAGAGGAGGTAAAGCTACCAGAGATCCACCATACCCAAAAGAGAAACAAAGATCATCAGCACCAGTGCAACCAACAGTGATAGAAGAAGAAAGCCCAGTTGAAGCAGAAGATCTGCTACAACCATCAAGAACTAGAGAAATGAGGAAAGATTTTTACGACACCAGCTATTTGCCATTTCCCAGAAGAAACAGAGGACTGCAGTCGGATGAGCAGTTTGGTAAGTTTGTAGAGGTCATTCAGAAATTATATGTCAACATACCTCTGCTCGATGCCATACAGGTACCTACATACGCAAAGTACATCAGAGATATTCTTAACAATCAGAGACCACTACCCACCACTGAGGTTATCAAGCTGACAGAAGAATGTAGTGCGGCCATCCTCAACAAACCACCAAAGAAGAAGGAAGATCCAGGATGCCCCACTATTGATTGCTCGATCGGAAACCAACACTTCAATAATGCACTTTGTGATCTCGGAGCAAGTGTCAGTGTGATGCCAGCATCAGTCAACAAAAAGCTTGAGCATGCAACTTTAGAACCAACATCAATGTGTCTACAACTAGCGGATCAATCGGTTCGGCACCCGTTGGGCATCGCCGAGAACATTCCAGTCAAGATCAGAGATTTCCTGGTACCAGTAGACTTCGTAGTACTGGACATGAGTCCTGACTCAAAAGTGTCCATCATCCTTGGAAGACCATTTCTGAGCACTGCCAATGCCCACATTGATGTCAGGAAGGGAGAAATCAAGTTCAACATAAACGGTCAAGAAGAACACTTCACATTCAAACCCAGACCAGAGAGAGACTCTACAGTGAAGGAAGTTCATGAAGAACCACTGGAGACACCATCTCCTGAGGAATGTAACTCAGAAGATTAAAAGATTTGGAGGTCCAGCTTGGGGGACCTAAAAATCCCAAACCCTCACCGGGAGGTAAATCGGTATTTACCAGCATTATTAATTTTCTCATATTTAAATTCTTGCATAATTAATTCTTGCATTAGTCATATACATTCATAGCATAATTATAATAATCAAAAAGCCCCATATAAATAATATTCGTGGTGTGTAACAACCCATATTTATTAATTATTGTGGAGGCACAAAAATATTTCCCATTATCATTTTTAATTAAAATTTTCATAGATTTTTCCTGCATTATATTTAATCATATTAATCTTCTAGAAGCATGACCCACACTCTTTGGGTCCCACATGTCATACACTTCATCTCACATACATCCCATCACATAATTTCATCCACTAATATGTTTCCACTTACCTGACATCTTTCCACCGTCCAACCACTACCAACACAATATTATTCTGCGTGAGATCAAAGCAAGGAAGCAAGTGGAGGAAGCACACCCAGGATGGACACCAGGGGTGGGTGCCTGCCCACCTACCTTGGGCGCCCGCCCTGTCCCCTGCTCAGCCTATAAAAGGCCACCTCCAGCTCCCCTTCTCTTCACACAAACACTTCAAAAAACCACACAAATCTCAGTTTCCCGAGAAGGAGCTTTTGTAGTGAAGAGAAGAGAGTAGAGAGAAAGAGGAGAGTGGAAGGGAAGGTTGGAGTTTTTTTGAGAAAGTGATTGTCACCTAGCAAATAGTGATCCCGCTGTCCAAGCGGAAGTAAAAGTTGTTTAGAGGGAGGCTCTACCAAAATAGAAACTTGTCTTGAACGATTAACCCCTGGACTACTAACACTCCGGACAGCTGACCACTAACATTTTATCTCACATTTTCCACCAGTTGTGTTTTTGCCAACTTTTGTTTGCAGGATGTTTAAGAAGGTAAAGAATGCAGGGAAGGCTATCAAGAACATTGGTACAAGGAGTTCATCCCGACACTCCTCACAACCATTAGAGATGAGCGTCGACCCGACACCTAAACAAGCTCTGTCATCTTCATCAGGTCAGCAAGTTAAGATCCTTCTCAAGATAGGAGATCTTGGACTGAAGACCCGAAGAGAGAAGGAAGTTTATCAGCAATTGAAGAACAAGGATTTCATTCACACCCCTACTATCGATCCAATCCTACTACGAGAAACAGGTATGGACACTGAATTTGACTTAATTTTTCAAATGATGGGTTGGACAAATTTTTGGAATATAACTGAGCTGGGTTCTCGTCTTCTCACCCTCGAATTTCTTTGCACTTTACAATACTATGAGGGGGAATTGTTTTTCGGATGTTCAAACAAGAAATTATGTTGTCTTGGAGAGAGCTAAGCGACCATCTTGGTTTCTCTTCAAGATGCATCCTAAACATTGACTCCGATTTACCCAATTTTGAGAGACACCAGTTTTGGAGAGAAATATCTAGAGATAATTTGTATAGTCAAGCCCGAACCAGTGACATGGAACACCCCACTCTTAGGATGTTTCACAAATGGCTTGGGTACAATCTTTTCTATCGTGACAATATTAGGAAAGTAAGAGCAGGAGATTTACAACTTTTATATGCTGCTATTAGTAAAGTACCTACTTCACCTGTTACACTATTAGTTTCACATTGGCTTAGTATACCTAATCTTCAGGGACCAGTAGGATGTACTTCACTTATCACTCGTCTAGCCACTAATCTTCACTTACTAGAAAACTCATCGTTGGACTTCATAGAAGAATTAAGAATTTATCATGGCTATGACACATTTAGACAAGCTCGGATGTTAAAGAAAGAGGGGAATATAATGTATATGCTATATGATGATAAAGGCAAGATTCGGTTACCTAACCCGAACCTTGGCCTCTACTCTGTGCAAAACTTTTTGATTGAGATTACAGCAACACCAGTGAACCAGAGAACTCCACAGCGAGTGGCATCAGAAAGGATAACCACTCACAGAGAACGCACTTGGTATGGAGCTGACCCTGGACCAGAAGAAGCAGCGCACCTGCATTATTGCGATTATAATCCACGAGTCCTTCGAGACCCATGGGCTCGTCATGCGCAACCACAAGAGCCAACAGAGGAGACATGGCCGGAGAGCCAAGATCACCAGTGGACAAACCCGTCTTTTCATATGGGCAGGTACTCCACTGATCCATATGGAGCTTCAGGATCCAGACCTCCACCCCAATTTGATGCAGGACGATACTCCGACGCCTCCTACGCCTTCACGAATGACTACTATCAAGAGGCCGGTGCTTTCTTCACTCGTACCGACAACACCCTCCTCGACATCCAGAATACGCAAGCAGAACATGGAAGACTCCTGGAAGAGCAACAAAAATGGAACCAGGACCATGCCGCTGCAGTAGAAGACCTAAGACAAGATACAACAACAATGAACGATAACATCACAACCATGATGCGGTTCTGGAACATCGGGTAAGACCGACGTCAACATCCAGCTTGGGGGAGTTCCTCCCAAATTTATCAAGTAAGTTTTTATTTGCTGTTCTTATTTATTCTATTTTGTCTTAGTATTTAATTTATCTTAAAAGAAAAAAAAACTTAGAAAACCAAATAAATATTTTCTTAATTTACTGCATTCTATAAACATGAAAACAAAATAAAAAGAGTGTGTAGATAAGTGTGCTTTATTTTTCTGCTAAGTTTAATCTCTAAAAAAATAAAAAGACCAAAAATATGCATGATGGAAATGATGAACAGTTTCTCTGTTTGCTTACTTACAAGTACCTAGCTTTTATATTAGAATTCTTCCAGGAATTACTAAAACTAAAATTACTATCTTTGGAAAGCATAAAACTAAAGTCTAGGTAAGAGAAAGACATGATATAAAGTTGAGCTACTGTTTATCTTGTTCCTACTACACTAAGTTCTGGAGATTTATTTTGAAAACTTACGAAGCACATGATGAGTTCCTAGCATAACAAACTACCTACCATAGCCATACTTGCTATAACATCTTTTACTATATTTACATTGAGTTTGATCGAGCTGTGTTGACCCTTAGGAGCTTTTCATGTGGTTAAATTAAGATATTCACTTGCACGCATCTACCACAGCATTCATCATCAATCATTAAAATTGCTAAAAATATTATCACTCACTGTCCCGAATATTGTTATACTCTCTCTCTAAAAAGATTCAATGTAGAAGAGGCATGGGTTATGCAAAAATATATACGAGGAAATAAAAAGGGGCAAGTGCCCGGGAACCTCGAAAAAGAAAGAAAAAGAGTGAGACGAGAGGTAAAAATGGACAAGTGTCCGAAGTAGAATTAGGGGTACAAAGATGCCCACTTGAGCGGAAAAAATGGACAAGTGTCCGACAGTAGAATTAGGGGTATCTATTACCCACCTGAAAAAAAAAAGAGATAGCCCATGTTCTCCCAAAGCAAAGATCAAAGAGGAGGAGAGATAGCAATATGAGGAGCAATGAGAACTAAGTTTTATTATCACTTATGCATTTTCACCATCACTATCATTTACTCCATCACACATGCACATCTTGATTTAATTATATGCTGAGTTCCTTTGGATCCATGGCTCGATTAGACAACATATGTATGAGCTGTTTTTCACTCCTATGAGCTCCACTTAAATATTCTATTAGCTATAGGTAAGTGACATTATGGTAAGGATCCACAAATACCACATATAGAGAGACTTGAGAGATCATTGCTAGGAACTCTGAGTTTTATTTTGAAAACTTATGAAAAACTCTAGAACAAAGGTTAAGTATAGACAAGAGGGATAGTGCTTGACTTAACTATTTTGTCTTTTGATTACTTAAGACTTAAGTGCAGGTACTAAACTTCATAACACTTCACTCTAATCTGGAAGAATTTTTATGTAAAAGCATGTGTGCCTGTCAGGAAAGAAAACATCGAAGCAACTTCTGATCCGTCTGAGTTTAGCTATTTGCTCAGGGACGAGCAAAGGGTAAGCTTGGGGGAGTTTGTTGACGGTCCTTAAGTACTAAAATTAATAATCAAATAAACATGAAAAAGGATCAATATGAAACAAACATCTAGAATTAGGGTTTTATCTGACAGAATTCCACGAGCTTTGGTGTTTATCTATTTCTGCAGGGGTTTATCAGAAAATAGGGAGAGAAGGCCCACATGTCATGTTTACAACGAGATAATTACGTGCCGCGCAATTTTCCTTGATCTAGAAGGGTCCAGAAGCCACGGGAACGAACGGGAAGCGAATCGGGCTCGGGAGCTGGGCGGCCGCCCACCCCCCTTGGGCGCCCGCCCTGGCCAAGAGGCCAATCAGGACTCTGCTTCGGGGCAAGACTCCACCGACCTAAAGGATCAATCTAAACCATACAATCTATGTCGGTTTGATCCAATGGCTCACGTTCACTTGAGGGGACTATAAAACCAGACCCCCTGGCCCCTGGAGGAGAGGAGGAGAAATCATTATTCAGAGGTAGCCATCAAAGTTAGGGTTTAGAGCTTCTCTCCCACAGAGAATTAGAATTAGCTACTCCCTAATCCTTCAAGTTTAGAGGTTTCATTAGATAGCAATTAGAGAAGTAGAGCACTACGCTCTGGATTCGGATCTTCGGTAATAAACATTGGTATTATTCATATCTTTCTCTAATTCTATTGTTCTAATTGCATTATGTCTCTAATTATTATGTTCTTAGTTTGCTCTAGTTCTATATCTGATATAGTTCTAATTGATAATGAGTTTATGTATAAGTTTGCAAAGCGCTTAGCTCTTGTCGCGAGGGAGTTAGGTGATAGATCACATGTGAGCGTGGTGCTTAGATGTTATTTATGTGCAAATGTATCCTATTGGCCGGGTCGTGTGGTAGTTCGCGATAGTGACAGCTTCGTTGATTCTTATATAGTCCACCCTCCGTTGATAGGACAGGCAGAACCGGTATTGTGGAGTAAGTCATGCGATGTTCTGATTTACTTTATCAATGTTCCTTATACATGAATGAAGAGTCTTTTATGCTATATATGATCTTGTAGATAACTAGAGTAGATTATGACTTAGTAGTTAGTAGATGACTTAGAATCCATTCTCTAGCTAATCCGACATCACCTACATATATGAGGAGTAGTCTATTTTCTAATGGCTGTGCTCTTTATCCCATGAACTTATACTTTATTATCAATTATCTTTATGGTTTACCCCCTGCTAAAGTATGTGACTGTTTGACGAGTTTCTCATTAGTAATCATGTTCTTGCAAGTTTATCTTTAGTCTATGCCTTGATAGATTTTGCCCCTTTGATTTAATTCCATCTTCTTAAGATCCCCTAAGCAAAATTATAAATAACGATACCTGGAATACTTATCCTGGTGAAATGCTACAATGAGGTGTTTTATCTATGCGCTTGCGGATAGAATAGATTATTTTCTAGAGAGCCTTTACATTTATAAATACCTTTGTACACTCTGGCGCCATGCTAGGGATGACAACCTAGTATCTAAGTGGTGTTAGCTAGTGTCAACAGCAAGGTAAAATTGGTTGACATGTCATTCATCTTTGCTAAGGACTTGTTTAGTGCATCTAGTCATTCCTTACATGTCTTAGGCTCATTCATGAAAAACAAATGAATTTGATGCTTGTATGGTACCACTATTGCTTTTATGCTTGACTTGATCTAGTGGTAGCATATGACATGTTTGTGGGCTTGCAATCCTAGTGTTTGATCTAGAATATGAGCTATAAGTGTTTAACTCAACATGGTACAAGATAACCCTCATTTGGAGGTGTGAAGAAGCTTGTCCTTGGATCAAACCGAGTTAAATATCTTAGGCAAGTAATCTAGATTGGACCAATTTGGAAAAATGATCTCACTACACATGGTCTCACACTAACCTATCTAAAATTTGAGCTCACCTTTTGTGGTCTTTGATGACAAAGGGGGAGAAAAATTTCCCAAAGATTTAAGATAGGTGAGTAACATGATAAAAGTAGGTGAGTAACATGATAAAAGAAGGGGATCAATTAAAATTTTGAAGCACACAAGTAGGGGGAGCAAGCTCATTAACTTGTATGTTGCATTTGAATGTGCATCACATATGGTTGCTTGCATTTGCATTAGCTTTAGAAGCTTTCTCTCCGATGCCTTGCTTGTGTGGTGTATGCTAGTTATAGGTTTGATTGATGAAATGAAGAACTAGCATGCATAGGTAGTGTAACTAGACTTTTAGTTGTTTCACAAGTGGTACTAGAACCTTGTTTATAATGTTGATCTCACGGGGTGTTCTAGTCTTTGTGAATGTCTAGTTACTAATGGTGCTAAGGATGGTGTATATTGGCAACTCCGATTGGTATCACGCTTCAAAGGTCCATTTTTGTACACCTTAGCATCATTTGGTAGAAATTGACTCCTATATTTCCTATTCAAGCATATGTGCAAGCTTTCAAATCCAAACTCTTAGCACATATGTAGGGGGAGCAATTGCTACCAATTTGGGTTTATGAAACTTGTCCATAACCTTTGCACATGGTAAAATGCTTGGGCAAGCAACATGAATCCTAGAAAATTTTATTGAAAATCTTTGTAAAAAGGGTTGTCATCAATTACCAAAAAGGGGGAGATTGAAAGCCCTAGTTTGGTTTTGGATAATTGATGAAACCCTAGTACTAACCTCTATACTAAGTGTGTGTCGACTTAATGAGGTTGGTACATGCCAAGTGATGGAGCAAGTAATGATCATGGTGATGATGGTGATGACCACAAGATGATCAATTGCTCAATTTGGAAAAGAAGAAAGAGAAAAACAAAACCCTATGGAGATCAAGGCAAAGGTATTGCTTAGGGTTTTGGTTTTTGTGATCAAGACACCATAGAGGGTGTGATCACATTTAGGATAGATAGTCGTACTATAAAGAGGGGAATTCTTTGGCTAAGCGGTTATCAAGTGCCACTAGGTGTCATTGTTCATGTGCATGCATTTAGAACCTAGTGAGCTAACTTAACTCCTTCAAAGAAAATGATTGTGAAAATGCTAACACACGTGCACGCTCGTTGGTACACACGTTGTGGTGTTGGCACACTTTGAGAAGGAGGTGGAGTTTCAAGGGTAGAGAGGGGATGGGTTCCTCTCTCCCTTCCGCCGAGCTTGCTCGGCGGGATTCGGCGCTTTTCGAGAAAATGAAGTGCATATTTTCTATTGCGCTGGTAGATTTTTTTGGAGAAGTCGCGGGAGTGTTTTCTCTCTGAGAAACACTCACCGGACGCTGAGTGTGGAGGCACCGGACGCTGGCCTCATAGTCCGGTGTGCTTGACCCTGCTAGGGTGGAGCACCGGACGCACTCTGAGAGCGTCCGGTGGTTAGCGTCCGGTGTGAGGGCGTTTTGCAACCCTCTCTGCGCATGAGTCCGGTGAGCACCGGACGCTCAGGGTGCGTCCGGCGGCTTGCGTCCGGTGACCGTGCGAGTTTGCGGAACTCTCTGCGCATGAGTCCGGTGTGCACCGGACGCGTCCGGTGCTAACTTGCTCAGCGTCCGGTGTACTGCAGGTGACCGTTAGACTCTGACACGCGGCTGACGTTGGAGCACCGGACGCTGGTGCTGAGCGTCCGGTGCCCCTTTAAGAGCGTCCGGTGACCCCGTATTTCGCCCAGTGAAAGAGCCAACGGCTCTATTTGTTTGAGGGGCTATAAATACATGTTTGGTCGGCTTGGGGCTGACACTCTTGGCATTCTAGCATACTTGACATCCTTGTGAGCCTAAGCAAACACCTTCCACTCTTCTCCTTCATAGATTATACATCTTTGTGAGATTGGGAGTGATTCCAAGTGCATTTGCTTGAGTGATTGCATCTAGTGGCACTTGGGGATCGTTCTAGCTGCGGTTTTCTTGTTACTCTTGGTGGTTGCCGCCACCTAGACGGCTTGGAGCAGCGGAGGAGGATTGGCACGAGTTGGTGATTGTTCGTGGCCATCTCCCGGTGATTGTGTGAGGTTTGTGCCTACCTCGGCGGAGAGCCAAAGGCAACATTAGTGGATTGCTCGTGTCATTGAGCTACCTCACTTGTGGGTAGGTTCTTGTGGTGTCCTATTGAGGACGAGGTTCGTGCTACACCTCTTAGCCACCGAACCACCAAGTGTTGGTCGACACAACGGGGACGTAGCGTGCCGGCAAGCACGTGAACCTCGGGAGAAAAATTGTGTGTCTCCATTGTGATTGTTCATTGGATTTCTCCCGGTGATTGGACTTCATATTATTGATTGGTTCATCCCCTCTACGCGGCGGTATAAAGTTCAAACCATCTCTTTTACATTCCCGCAAACTAGAGTAGCTTACTTACTTGTATAGAAACTTTAGGAAGCTTTCTAGTGTAAGTAGTGACATAGCTCTTGTGTGCCTAGTAATTATATCAACTAGATTTGTTGGATAGGTGGCTTGCAAACCCCCCTTTAGAGCTAGAGCAAAAAGCTTCGCTTTGTTATTTACTAACCTCTTGCTCTAGTGAGTTTGTAGAATTTTTAAATAGGCTATTCACCCCCCCCTCTAGCCATATTAGGACCTTTCATCTAGCGAGACGGAGAACGCCTCCTGTCGCTTGAGGCCTGCCTTGGGCTGAAGCGGAATAGTTCAAGCCCAGGTTGGAGATATCCTTTGGGCAGCCCAGCTATCCTCCTTTCCAGTTTCAGGTGATTTGGGCCTTGGCGTTTGTTATGAAAATGAGATTTGGGCTCTTTACTGCGTTAGCTTGGACACCCTGGTTTACGCTACCTGACAATGTTGTTTTCATTTTTCTCTAGGCTTTGTTATTTCTTCTTTCCAACTTTACACTAGTTAAGTAATTTATTTTTATATTTTTACCTTTTTAAATTTCTTACACTCCATAAGATATATGCGATGTTCAGTAGTATATTTTGAGAATGTTTATATAGTATAAATAGAGTGCTCTATGATTATGTTCAAGTATTCCTGTAGTACTTGTAAGATGTTGTATAATATATTTGGGTTGTTTAAATAGTATATCCATGTAACACCGAAGAATTTGCACCTTTTCAAATAGATGAAACTTGATTTAATTATCCAATTTTGTGGCATTCAAATTTACAAAATAATAATTTTTGGTGAATCTTAAAATCAAATATAAGGTTAGACACATATTGTTGTATTCATGTTGGTGCATTTTTTATTTTGCGATGAGTGATTTTTGACCAAATTTGAAGAGGAGATAAAAATCCCTTGAAAATGAATTTGGAAAATCACTTTGGAAAAAGAAAAAGGATTTTCTTTTCCCTTCCCTCTCCCCCTCCAATTCGGCCTACTGGCCCAGGCCCGCTACAACTTGCTCCCCTCCTACACGCTGCGCGTGCCTTCCACTCACTCCCTTCATTACACTACCAGGACGGGCCCGCTAGTCAGCCCCGTCGTCTACATCCCCCTAGACTCGGGCGCGGGTTGACCTCACTACCACCGCCTTCCCCGCGCTTCTCGGTAGCTCAGGCCACACCCGAGTGCACCTGCGCCCCTATATAAGCTGCCGCACCCGTAGCGCCCCCTCTCTCAACCCTAACGCTGCCAATCACACTGATCTCTAGGCATACATAAGGCTTGTGCATCTCAATTCATCCTTGAATTGGGGTGTGACAATCCATGTGATGTTTTTAATTTTGCTCTGCTACGTGGTTTTTAATTTTTTTGTGTTTCGTTATGCTTTGTTCTATCTTTAATTAATGTTTTTATTTATGTTACTAATGTATCTTTGGTTGTTTACATAGTACCTCTGAGATGCTTTGTAGTATACATTTTAGATTATCCAAGTAGTGTTTATGTGATATTTTTTTTTTGTTTTTATCTATTACTTGCCTTTTTTCTTTGTATTATTTATGGTTTCCCTTATATTTTGTTCTAATTTTTATTAATGTTATCCATATATTTAGATTTTATTATTTATTTTTCCTATATATTTCATAACAAATATAGTTCATTCTTCTTATTTTCACCCATATTATAATACCATTAACATATTAATCTAAATCTAAAATATTGTTCTTCTAAGTGTAGAACATTTTTCTTGCGAAGACGGAATATTGTTTTTAAAACATAGAACATCATTGTCAGTTGTCGGTTCTTGGTTTGAATCGGCAGTGGTACTATCAGTGCCAGTTCAAGAGACATCACTTGGTAGTACAAACTTTCTGATATGATATTCGAAGAAAATAAACTTTGTACCAACGTACATTGTAGCACTCGATGAGATCTATAACTTTGTGGTTCATAACTTTTCGTTTGAAGTCGTTTTAATGCAGAAATATGCATCACAAGATTTTATAAAGTTAATACTAAAAAATCTATATGTTATATAGTCACAATTGAGTGTGTACTATAGTGGTAGGGAAGGAGAATTAGGTTTCATATGGATAAATGATCGAAATAAAAGTGGTAAATCTTAAAAAGTTATGCAACTTTATAGTTGATAACTTTTTCATTTGAAATCGTCTATGTAACAAAAATTATTTTTGAGTTTGTCATATTTAAAATTTTATTTTTATAAATGACCTGGGAAGGAGAAATGACAAAAATGAAAGCTGTAAATCTCAAAAAGTTGTACAACTTTGTTGTTGAAAACCTTTTTTGAAATCATCTATCCAAGAAAAAATATGTTTGAATTTTGGTGACATTTGAATTTGAATTTTTTAAACGATCTCTGATGAATAAATAACCAAAACGAAGTTCTAGATCTCAAAAAGTTATAAAACATCATAATTGATAATTTTTAATTTAAAATCATCTATCCATGAAAAATCATGTTTGAATTTCTCGTAATTCAAATTCAATTTCTTCAAACGAGCCCGAATGGATTGACCAAAATAAAAATTATTGATCTCAAAAGGTTATTAAACTTTGTAACTAATAACGTTTTCATTTCAAACCCTCTATCCATGAAAAATTAGTGAATTTCTCACATTTGAAATTCAAATTCTTCAACCGACCTCCGATGGAGAAATGACCAAAACAAAAATTGTAGATCTTGAAATGTTATAAAATTTTGTAATTGGCATTTTTATTTGAAATCATCTATGGAATTTATATTTGAATTTTTCATGTTTGAAATTTAAATTCTTCAAATGACCTCGGATGGAGAAATGACCAAAACTAATTTATAAAGAGTTGATGTTGCTTTTGGTGCCATGAAGTTTTTTTCATGCCTAGATAATTTTCGAGTGTCAACACATTGACAAAACTAAACCCTAATAGAATGTTTGATAAGAAATAATGAAGGAGATGGAGAAAGAAGACAGCGCCCCAGGTCATAGAGCAAGGGGATCCCTATATAGTTTTGTTTTTTCCTGCAAAAGTAAAAAAGATCCCCTAGCTTTTTTTTAATAAAGGATAGAAACTATCCGGCTTCATCTACCCATAGGTAGAATCAGACCAAATTAATACAACGGGAGAAAAAAAAGAAGATAAATAACGGAAAAATTACATCCCCAACAAGGGCTCAAGTAGTCCTAGGCAACAAACCGCCTTGATCCAAGATGTCAACTCCTCTAGAATACGATCACCAGCGTCAAGACAAAGTCGTCGAAACACGTTTGTCACACCTTAAAAAAGATAGTGAAAACGTTGGACACCGACCACCATTGAAGATTGGATGCTTCTTCCAAGGCAACAGCGCAAAGAACTTGGAACAGACACGGGCCTGCCATCCAAACTCCGAGCAGTTATGCCAATGACACCTCCTCCGACAAGAACTGCACAACGGAGAGACGTGGTTCCCGGCCATGACGAACAACCACTTCGACGACGAGCCAACACACCGCCGCTGGCCCGGAGAAACCAGGCTAGGTTTTCACCCAGTTGTTGGACGACCACAACCGCTACAGCTCCAGCGATGCCTTCAACAAGGTGAGTAGCACCGTCAGTACCACCGTTGCCGGCCCGGCGTAATGCTAGGCAGGGTTTTCACCCAAACTGCAGCCAGACGAAGATCGCTGCGTGCCTGGGACTGGCACCCGCCGGATCTGGGACACCCATCGAATCCTAGTGGACTCAGGGCCCCGAATCTAGGAGGTGCGCCGCCGACTTCCAGGCAGCGCCGCGCCGACGCCCACCGCGACGCTAGCAGTAGGACCCCACTTGGAGAGAGAGGATCCATGTCTCCTAGCACTGGATCTCGCCAGGCACGGGGACATCATCTCTCCACCTCAGGTGCCATGGAGGCAGATGGACAGAAAACGAAAAAGATGATGCACGAAACTGCACTGCCGCCAGGATCGACGAGATCCATCCCGCACGGAGGAGCTTGTAGAATTCCTGGAGACGACCTCGCCGCCGCCATCACAGAGGGTCGCGTGGGCCTCCCGGCGTTCCTCTCCGGCAGCAGCGAGGGGAGGGAAGACGGGGTGGGAGGGTGTGGCGGCTGCTAGGGTTTGGGAAGACGGGAGCTAAGTAAGCTAGGTAGCTGGTGATAGATAGGCGTATACAACACCAAATTTCAATTATAGTTGCTCCCATATAGTATATAGTATATATTATATCCTGCTAAAGCGGGGCATCCATGCACCACTACCACTATTCTCAATGTTTAGGTGAAATAAAGAAAAGTTATATGTGTCGCATAGCTAGCAAGCATCCCGGTCACGGATCTATCGATCGACCACTCCACTTTTCGCACAGTACTCGCTAGATATACATGCCTTTGTATCTGCTGTCCTACTCCAATCAGAGAACCAAAAAAATGCATGTTGATGAGATTCCTGAGCCAAAGCAAACTGTAGATGGAGGTCGGCCGCCGTGCGTTGACTTATCTAAAAACCTCTAGCTAAAAATATTATTATTTCATTTATTATGAGAGAAAAATACTGATAAATGTCTGAAAAATTTGACACATAAAGTCCCGCGAACAATTTCTATCGCACCTTTTCTCGCCCTGCACATGACGCCACGCACACGCAAAATCGCTGGCTATTAGATCCAACAGGTATGTGGACTGGTGTCATCACAATCTTGAGGCCGGGCTGCAATTGCAATCCAAGTTGCCGCTGGCCAGCGGCGGCGCAGAATATTGCTGCGATCCGGCCGGCCGCCGCTCTTTCAGCAGCACTACTACCTCGGCGTCCTGTGCATATCTTTCTCGCGGGCAATAATTAGAGGATTCATATTATTCCACTCGTACGTACACGTCGCGATCATCGGTCCCGTTTGTGGATTTGCGGCGGGCCGGCCAAACGATGGAATGGAACGCGAACGTGCAGCCTTGTGAACCGCACAGCACAGACCTCGTGTCTCGGGTGCGTGCAACAAAGACGGCGGGTTTGGTCGGCAACGCAACCTCCATCGTCAAGTCGTCAGTCTTCGGCTTGACCTCCCGTATGCATAGAACCATTAATTCTCTGCTGGCGATGGAATAAAAAAAGATGATTAATTAGTTATTAAGAATCTAGGTGGTATTTGATAAAGGTCATCAAAAACTTTTTTGCAGATTTTTTTATTGGGGATACTGTTAATGATTTTGTGCTCTGTTACAGTACTTGTACTCTTAACGCTTGCAAATTATATAGAAATGAGAGCAATGCAGTTGTTGGCATCATACGGTTTTTGGTTTATCGTCTTAAACTTTTAGTTGTTTTTCTATAGTAACTTTGAACTGATACTTCTTTTTAGATTAGAAATCCATTATCTAAAAACATAAGAATCTCGCTAGTAGTAATCTGAAAAGAGGTCATTGCAGACGTCCCTTTTTTTATACCACAAGCGGTTTTAGTTACCACGTGCCTGTGGTATAAAAAAGCCGGTGTAAGAGATATAAGCTGCCTGTGGAACCGCCTATGGTATTGTCCTATTTGTACAGGTCCCCCAACGCAGTCGGCGCTAAAAAACGCCTATACAAATGTGTTCTCAACCACCTGTATAGTATGTCTGCGTACTTACTTTGTTTGTAAGCTAATTATGGCAACCTAAACCAGCAAACTATCATCCCCTGCTTTCGGAGTTGGATCATTCTAGGAATATAATCCTTTCTTCAATCACAGTGCAGATGATGCGTACACTCTCATCCCTATACATGAATGCATGCATGCAATTCATATTTCTATCAGCACCTAGGTCTCCAAATGACTTAGTTTGCAGATCTCGAGGTAGATGATAGTCACTCTTGGTCTTGGATTACCAATGCTCTGGAATCATAGTCACTCTCCATATATTAAGAGCCTGAGCTGTTATGAGCTTTTTTTTTGCCAAACACTCTTTTGAAAAACAGCTTTATGAGTGAAGTTATTTTTTCTCCTTTCACAAAGACATGAGTTGGAATGAAGCTAAATATACTAGCTTATCCTAACTCTCTCCTCTATTTTTTTCTTTCATCCATGCAAGAAGCTGCTGGTGAAGCTATTTTTCCATATAACTTTTTTAAAATAGCTCAACTTTCCTTAGAAATATGCTAATGAAACTCTTTTCTAAAAAAATAACTTCGCTAGTGAAGTTGAGCTATACCAAACAGGACCTAAATAGTGAGCAGGATTGCCTTTTCCTTTTCCATGCGCATGCATCCTTCCTTTCTTATATTTTTCCTTGTATGTGTTCAGATTTTAATTTTATTTAACATTTTTTTGAAACATTTTAAGTAATGTTTGTGCTATATCGAAAGGTATTTTTTTTCCTGAGGCTTGGTTTTTTGAACATTTTTTTGAGCCACTGGTAATCTGCTTTATTGTGGAACAAAGGGATATATTTTAAACCCCATACGTGCATAAGTATATATTTTCTCTTACTAAAATAATATAATCGATAAAGCATATATCTAAATGCAAATTCAAAGTATTTATTTGTAATTCCCATAATTATCAATATCGATCTATACTTGATCGAATTTGAATTTAAACTAAAATATGGTAAATACTTCTATCCAACAAATTTGAGCCTGTCATTATGTACACACTCTGTAAAAAATATATATATCTTACATACATGAAAAATATCAACTGCTAACATATTACATTTCTATCCACATTTGGAGCTATATATGTCGAAACATGACCTAATTAAAGTGCCTCAATTGCAACCATTTCCTACTTGCTGACAAAATGGACACTGTTCTAGAAAGCAAATTAGAAGAGTGATGGTATGCACCTGAACTATGTTGTCTCTCCCTTGATCGAGTGGGCATAACATGGAAAAGTAAATGTCACTCTCATCGTCTTTTCTCCCTCCCTGCACAGCCTAGATATATAACCTAGCTATCAGGCAGGCATATCCATCCCACACAGGCCGCGTGGAGAGGGGTGGTGGTTGGTTTAATTTTTTTTCCGATTGAGAGGTTCCACCTTTTGTTTATCCTCTTCCCACATCTATTTCACCAGGATTACGTTGTTGTTAGCTAGGATGGACCTGGTGGAAAAAGGAGATTGGGGGCATCGAAACAAATGCAAGTGTCGGCAGAGGAAGAGGATGACAACATTTTGAGCCTTATGGGCATTTCATGAAGTTATCTGATATAACGAGTGATGGTGAAATCGTTATGCAAGGAACAAATAATATGATTGATTAGAGTTATCTGATTATGCGAAGAATAATAATTGAAATTAACAATATGCGAAGAATAATAATTGCTATGCAAGGAACAAACAATATAACTTAATTATGCGAAGAATAATAATTGAAATTAACAATATGCGAAGCACACTCATTATTGTCAGATTCGGTCCCAAGAACAGACTATATAAAGTGCTGCTACAAAGTGGTCTCGTTTTTTGCAATAACAAATTGAGAGTTATATTGGTCAAGTACGTGCCGCGTTAGAGCTCGCAGCTCCCTTTATTCAGACAAGCAGCTTTATCTCCAAGCTTGGGTACTGTTCACATTATACGGAGCTGCCAGTACTTTCTTGCGGCTCTGCATGTGTTGCATGCGGCGTACCACGATTGACGAGAGAAAAGAACCAAGTACATCAGACACCGTCAGTTATCTTTACATATATAAGATAAGATGGGCAGATAAACCGTGTGGACCTCTGTCCAAGCTTGCAGTTTTGCCTATTCAGGCTCAGATTTAATGATACCTTATTTACAGAAAGCCATTCATTTTTTTTACAAGAGTGTCAACTTTACATTTTAGAATCTTGAATGGTGTTTTTTGCGCTACAACTAGTTGGGAAATTCTGTTTATTAATTAATATTATTGCTTTAGCTCATATGTATCTAATTTTCATATGGCGGGCACTTGTATATAGATTTTTTGAGCTGGTACTAGTCTGCTGCCAATTTCGGTTGTTTTTACTCCTACTACACGTAATCTCTAGTTAAAACCCAAAGATTTTCGCTGCTACACCATGGCCGACTCTCCAACGGCAAGGTGCAGTATTCCGGCATCTCTTCGCTAACAGAGATTGCGTGTAGTACGAGTATAATCCACTGAAATTCGCAGCACACTAGTACCAGCTCAAAAAATCTATATACAAGTGCCTTCGATAGAAGAGAGCTGATGCAAGGCCTTGTTCTCAAAAATTTTCAAGATTCCTTATCACATCGAATCTTTGCAAACATGTATAGAGTATTAAATACAGACGAAAATAAAAACTAATTACACAGTTTGTCTATAATTTGCGAGATAAATCTTTTGAGAGAGTTACTCTGTAATTGGATAATAATTGTCACATACAAACGAAAGTGCTATAGTAGCAAAAACAAAAAAATTTCGTAAATTGAACAAGGCCCAAATATTAATAGGCAAATGTTATAGCAGCTTCTTTCAATGAAGCACAATGTCACCAACCTACTGACATACCAATAGTCCATAATTTGACCTGCAGACGATGGACTTTTGTATATAAGGACGAGCATCGAAGCCTATACACTCCGACCGTCCGACGCACTATTGTGTTTGTGTCCCATAAATTACCCTTGACTATTTTCTAAATCAGTTGCATATATATATCGTTGAAGCAACCAACAACGAAGATTATTGTTGTGGTATGTGTACTAGCTAGCTAGCTCGCTAGCTTGTTATATGCATGATGGGTCACCGTCGTCTTGCATTGTTTCTATGCTGTCGCTTGATCCATCACCTGTACCTCCGGCCACCGCAGCCGCCCTCCCTCTGGCAGTTGAAGTAGGTGGCGGCGACAGGCGGTCCGAGGCTGTAGCAGGCGGCGAAGTCCCTGGTGTTGAAGTTGGCGCGCCACCCCGGCGCGTAGATCGACTGCCGGATCGCCTGCCGGAACACGATGAACACGAACCGGTGGATCCCCGCCGATGGCCGGGGGCTCTCGTACGCCACCACCTCGTTCCCATGATTGGCACCAGCTCCTTCTGGTATATCAGTCACCAACCTAGATATATATCACATAAGCATGTTGTTACACACATCGATCAGTCACCAGGGTGCGTGAAATAATAATGCGGAGAATCTATGCATGTAATATAGATATGAGACACGAACTGAAAAACCAGCTGCAAATTAATTAAAAATAAAGTAGAATGCATGCATGTACTGTTGGAGCTTGCATTATTGGTACGTACCAATGGAGATACTCCCGTTTGGTCGGGTTGCTTGGGCTGGGCGCATCAGGGTCCAGCATCAGCAGTGTGTAGAACGCCGGCGTCCCGTCGCGGCGGCCTCCGGTGATGTGCACCGTCGGCTCGCCGGCGACCTGGGACGGCCTGAGCTCCGACCCGCAGGTGATCTCGCGCCCGCCGTACATAACTCGGAGCAGCGCCGACGCTGAGAAGTAGTCCACGATGTCGCCCACGATGCTTCCAACCACTAGCGGATCCCTCGACGACATGATGCTATAGCTAGCTAGCTAGCGCTGATTATATCGATCGAAAGATCGATGGCACAAACTCTTAAGACGACGTGCGTACACTAGCTATATATATATATCTTGGAGCTTTGCCAAGCTGAAATGCTGCTAGCTAGCTTATTAGCTTAATTTGTGAGTTTGGGGTGGTATGGGGGAGTGCGACTATTGCCTATATATAGGCGGCGTCTGGCAAAAGAATTGTGGTGGAACAATCTTGGAGAAAAGGAGATCAAGAGAATGGAATGGGATGCCTCTATGCATGCTTACAGACATATAGTGGCATGCATGCAGTGAGTGCAATATATAATACAAAGATAGTATATATATGCTACCTGCGCCCTTTGGTCAAGTAAATATTCCTCAGTCATCAAGTGCAATAAGAGAATCTGGAAGATCCTGATGACCATGCATGAATGAAATTAAGGATACGTGGTATGTAGTTGATCACTTCACGCCATATATATCTTGGGAGAATATCGCAAGCAAACCGTTGATTTCTGATCGGACGACAGCCATAACGTTGGATTATGGTAGAGTGGATGATATGATACGATTCCTAGTCCGTCCTTCATCGACAGGTCCTTGCATTAGCCGGCCGGAATCTACTTTATTTTTCTGATCTATGAAAAGATCCATCATAATCTGTTAGGGCTTAGATATATATGCATGTGTGTAGGTGTGGACAGGCCATTTTGGAGTTAAAACCTATTTAATTACCGATGAACAAGATCTTGACGCTAGCTACCTTCGTGCCATTATTCCTTCTACTCAAGATTTGCAACGCCAACGCGGATGGTGGACCGTATGCAATGTACTCCTACTATTGGGAGTGAGGAATGCAAGAAAGTGCTGTTGCTTTTCGACAACGCTGTGTGTGTATTAACCATATTTAACCCCGGTGGTATCCCCACGCCTCAGGATTGTTTTTCCTCTTGACATTTGTGCTATCAGGACATAGATGTGACTTGAGTTCATTCATGTCCCAACATACGTATACGAGTTTCTTAATTTTGCTCCCCAGTGCTGCGTTGTGGTATTGGATTCTGCCCATGGCGGTTCATATACACACAGCCGTTTGTGGTTTGTGTACACACACTTTTTCTTAGATAATAACACATATGCAGTTTAACAAAATATTCTTTAGTTAATGCAATTTAGTCATACGTGATCAAAATCTTAGGGCATGTTCACTTGTCTGAATAGTCATGGCTGAAAGTACTGTTCGCGCACTGAAATCCGAAGCTTTTCACCTGTGCCGATCATCCTAGGGATACTACAACGACCTTTGATCTTTTAGTTTTTCAAAACAAAGAAGGTTCTTTTTATGCAACTCTAAGTCTTAAAAACGTGAGAAAAGAGAGTGCCTTCGCCGGCGGCCGTTTAGCTGTCGCCAGCCAATCACCCCCGCCACCCTTCTCCCACCCATGGAGATCTCCTTTGATCCATCTCGACTTCCTCTTCATGGATGGACTCCCGGATCTCCCCTTCGGCACAGGAGTGGAATTTGCCAAGTTAGTTCATCGACGTTTCGGTTGCTTGGTGAGTCCCGGAGCCCCGTCCTCTCCAACGATCTTCCATCTTGTTGCAAGTTTTGGTCGCTCTTCTATTCGCCTGAATGAGGAATCTGTGAGCTTGATCCTTCAAGCCTCCATGCATGGGAGGTGTAGCCAATGATTTCAACGTCATTCACCTCTCGGGGTGGATGTTCAGATTTTTGGTGTCTTGCAAGAATGTTGGTTTCTTGATTTATATACTATATAACATTGCTTGCAAATCCTTTTCCATCTTTTTCTCCCTTTAGAGAGAAGGAGGTCGTAACTGGCGAAGAGAGTTTGCCCTTTACTGCAAAGAACAAGAGGAGGAATGGACCATTATTGGTTCCAACTCAAAGCAAATAAAAAAGAAAAGCTTTGCAGACATTGTTCGCTCCTCATCAGGGAACAAAGATTCAGTCTTTTTACGGCTTGCTTAACCTGATGATTATAATCTGAACTTTGGAGAGTTTGCCCTTTATTGCAAAGAACAAGAGGAGGAATGAACCATTATTGGTTCCAACTCGAAGCAAATAAAAATGAAAAGCTTTGCAGACATTGTTCGCTCCTCATCAGGGAACAAAGATTCAGTCTTTTTACGTCTTGCTTAACCTGATGATTATAATCTGAACTTTGGAGTCCAATCATGCGCAGCCAACATGAGCGTGATCTCTGCCCCTGGCTCAATTCGTATCCCCAATCCCCAGCGTGTTCTTCACTGGACCAAGAAAAATCAGCCTTCTAATTGATGGATTATGAGGACGCTACGCTAGCTAAGAAAAAAATTTTTGACCTCATAAACAAGGATCAACTGCAAGTTATAGATCACGGGATTACCACTAGACGCGCAGATGCAGCGGAAGCAATCGGTGTAGTTGTGCGCGTAGTAGCAGTGTCGTGCAGTTGCGTGGTCGTCCACCACACCAATCCCTCTCCCGTGGTTCATCCTTGTGCTCCAGATGCAGCACCTCTGAGGTATCCCACACGTGCGAGGAAGAAGCGTTGTGCCTCCGGACTGCTAGGTCCACGAGGAGCAAAAGGCGTGAGCGTGGGTGAGCGGCGGCGGCTGCCTGATGGCATGGGATTAACCCTAGCCACGCCCCCTCCCTCTCTTATATAGGCGTCCTCCAATTAGAGCCGAGTCGGAGGTCCAATTAGAAACCCAAGCCTTGTCAAATTCGGGTCCAACCCGAATTAGGTTTCCAACCCCTTAAGCACGTGATCCTATGGGTTCACGTGCATATAGACATGGGCCGAGTACTCCTACTCGCCCAATAGTTGATAGCAGCCTCTAGCAAGGCGTAACAACTCCTATACATATGCAAAGATCATATCAGACGAACCAATACATACATATACATGTTATTCCCTTGTCACATGATATTTGGTCCAACTCGTGGGTTAACACTTAACCCAAGCACGGCCATGCATTTGTTGATCCAATCAGTTGAGTGATCCAGTGATAACTCTCTCACATAGAGAGGGGCAAGTTCCATCTTGATCATCTATGTCTCACAGCATGTTCCCCGACAAACCCAAAGACCACCTTTATAACTACCTTGTAATGGAGTAGCGTTTAATAGTCCCAAAGTAGGTCATTTCACATCTTGAGAACATACGACAATCTCAGGTCTAAGGACATAGCGTACATGATGTATAAAGAGATTATAAGAACATCTCATGTTGGGTCAATCTAGCCCTATGTCATACATGTGCCCACATTATTAGTTTGACATCTCTATATATATCTATGACTTGTGAAACAAAGTCATCAACTAATACATGTGGTAGTCTAATGTTCATGTGTATCCTCACACGAACTCTAATCAGGTACAACTTTTAGAATAACCATACAAGTAAAAGAGTTTCACAAACAATTCACATAATTGTTAATCAATACAAGTTTGTCTATAATGGATATTCACTAAACTCATAATATATGTCATGGATACAATCGTAATATCATCATCTCTATGATTACCTCTAGGGTATATTTCCAACAATTTCCCACTTGCACTAGAGTTAATCTCTAAGATATCGAATACCCATAGACCTCAAGTGTGCCTCATGCTTAGGCTGTGGAAGAGCCTTTGTCATAGGATCTGCAATATTCAAATCCGTATGTATCTTGCACATCTTAATTTCACCTCGCCTAATGAACTCTCGAATGAGGTGAAACTTCCGCAGCACATGTTTATTCTTCTGGTGATTCCTAGGCTCCTTAGCTAGTGCAATCGCCTCATTGTTGTCACAATGTAAATTCAATGGGCTCGATGCATTCGGAAACACACCAAGCTCAATGAGGAACCTCCTCATCCAAACACCTTCCTTCGCAGTTTTAGAAGCTGCGATGTACTTGGCCTCTATTGTAGAATCGGTCACTGTCGCCTGCTTGGGACTTTTCCAGCTTACTACACCACCATTTATCGTGAACACAAAACCTAATTGAGATTGTGAATCATCTATGTCAGTTTAGAAGCTAGCATCGGTGTAACCATTTACAACGAGCTCCTCCTCACCTCCATAGATTAGGAACACATCTTTAGTCCTTCTCAAGTACTTAAGAATGGTTTTAACAAGTGTCCAGTGACTTTCACCTGGATTATTCTGGTACCTACTCGCAACACTTAGAGCATATGAGACATCTGGGTGAGTACATATCATGGCATACATGATGGAACCAATTGCCGAAGCGTATGGAACATTACTCATGTGTTTGCGCTCTTCATCTAATGAAGGACACTGCTTATCACTAAAACACATACCATGTGACATAGGCAAGAACCCTCTTTTGTTCCATGTTGAACCGTTTCAACACCTTGTCTATGTATGTATCTTGGCTTAATCCTATTAGCCTTTTGGACCTATCTCTATAGATCTTAATGCCCAAAATGTATGTTGCTTCTCCTAAATCCTTCATAGAAAAACTATTATTCAGTGAAGTCTTTACTGATTGCAACATTGGAATGTCATTCCCAATCAATAATATGCCATCCACATATAAGATTAGAAATACAACAGTGCTCCCACTTTCCTTCTTATAAACACAAGGTTCTTCATTCTGACGAAAGCCAAAACCTTTGACCACTTCATCAAAATGAATATTCCAACTCTGAGATGCTTGCTTTAATCCATAAATGGATTTCTTAAGCTTGCATATTTTTCTAGCATTATTAGGATCAACAAAACCTTCGGGCTGTATCATATACACGTCCTCTTCCAAATTCCATTTAGAAAGCTTGTTTTAACATCCATATGCTATATCTCATAATCAAAATATGCAGCTAATGCTAGAATCATCCGGATAGATTTAAGCATCACTATTGGCGATAAAGTCTCATCGTAGTCAATTCCTTGAACTTGCCTAAAACACTTTGCGACAAGTCGAGTTTTATAGACGTGAACATTTCCATCGATATCCTTTTTCTTTTTAAAGATCCATTTGCACTCTATGGGTCTAACCCCATCAGGTGAATCAACCAAGTTCCAAACTTGATTGTCTCCCATGGAATCTATCTCGGATCTCATGGCACTTTGCCATTTCTCAGAATCTGGGTCCATCATTGCTTCTGCATAATTTGTAGGTTCGTCATTGTCTAACAATAACAATTCCCCCCGCAATACACGATGTCTTGCTGATCTTCGTGGTTGTGGTGGTGTTTCTACTACCATGGGCGTCTCAACTTGTTTTGCTATGTTAGCATCACTCATAGAGTCATTCCCATCTGGTTCATCTTGAACTTCTTCAAGATAAACCTTCTGTCCATTTTCTGTCCCTTTCGAGAAACTCTTTCTCTAAGAAAACACCGTTTCGAGTAACAAACACTTTGCCCTCTGTTCGGTTATAGACATAATACCATAAAGTTTCCTTTGGGTATCCCACAAAAAAGCACTTGTCTAATTTGGGTGTTAGTTTATCTGATATAAGTCATTTGACATGACCTTCACCACCCCAAATTTTCAGAAAAGACAAACTGGGACACTTACCAGTCCACATCTCATATGGTGTCTTAACTACAGACTTAGACGGTACCTTGTTTAAAGTGAAAGCGGATGTTTCTAGAGCGTATCCCCAAAATGATAAAGGTAGATCCGACTGGCTCATCATAGATCAAACCATGTCCAACAAAGTTTGATTACGTTGCTCGGACACAGCGTTCCTCTGAGGCGTTCTAGGTGGCGTAAGTTGTGGAACGATTCCACAACTCTTTAGATGATTGCTAAATTTGTGACTCAAATATTCGCCTCCACAATCAGATCGCAAAGACTTATTTTTCTTGCCACGTTGATTCTCTACTTCATTTTGAAATTCTTTGAACATTTCAAATGTTTCAGACTTATGTTTCATTATACTAGACATATCCATATCTACTAAAATCATCAGTGAAAGTTATGAAGTATTGGAATCCGCCTCTAGATGTCATGCTCATTGGTCCACATACATCAGTATGTACAAGTTCCAATAAGTCAGACGCTCTCTTAGGAAAACCTATGAAAGGTGCCTTGGTCATCTTTCCCAGTAAGCAAGACTCACATGTCCTGTATGATTCAAAATCAAATGCAGTTAAAAGCCCATCATCATGGAGCCTCTTCATGCGATTCTCACTTATATGACCCAAACGATAATGCCACAAATAAGTTGGACTTAACTCATTAAGCCGTGGCCTTTTAGCACTAACATTACAGATAGGTGTGTCATCAAGATATAAAATAAATAACCCATTCACAATGGATGCATAAGCCACAAATATGTCATTCTTAGAGATCACACAACCATTGTCTTTGCTCGCAAATGAATAACCATCCTTCATCAAACATGAAGGAGACACAATGTTTCGACTTAAACTAAGAACAAAATAACAATTATTCAATTCCAAAATAAATCCCAATGGTAGATGAAGTTGCATCATCCTGACGTTCAACGCAGCAACTCTTGCATTATTGCCCATGCGGAAATCAACTTCTCCCTTTTCAACGCTTTTACATCTTATCATTCCCTGCATCGTATTGCAAATATGAGCAACCGATCTGGTATCAATTACCCAAGAATTAATATAACAGTTAGCGAGGAAAATATCTGTAACATCTATAACATAAACAACAAGTGTATGAGCAACGGAAGTACCTTTACCACCACCATCCTTCTTCAAGGACACCAAGTACAACTTGCAGTTTCTATTCCAGTGACCTTTCCCCTTACAGTGAAAGCATTGAGCATCAGCATCTGGGCCAGTGTTGGGTGCAGGTTGGTTTGGCTTATGGATCTCATTCTTAGCCTTGCCCTTTTTCTTCTTCCAAGTGTTGCACTTCTTTATCTTAAAGTTAGGCTTGTTTTGGACAGCCAACACTTGGCTACTGCCTGCACTCTTCTTGATGTCAGCCTCTGCTGTTTTCAGCATGCCACACAACTCATTCAAGCCCTTCTCTGCCCCGTGCATATGGTAGTTCAAGATGAAGTTTCCATAACTAGGTAGAAGAGACGAGAGAATGAAATCATTAGCCAACTCTTGGCAAATTGGGAAGCCTAGCTTCTCCAACCTCTGAGTGTAACCAACCATCTTGATTACATGTGGGCCAACTGCTGCGCCCTCTGCTAGTTTGCAATCAACAAAAGCTTCTGAGACTTGGAACCTTTTAGTTTTAGCCTCATCCTGGAACATATCATTAAGCGCTATGCTAATATCATATGTTGCGTGATTATTTTCGAACTACATTTGCAGCTCAGGTTCCATATACAAGCAAGCATGAGGCAACTCACTTCAAGATCAGCATCACATGATCTCTTGTAAGCGTTCTTCTCCGCAGTAGATGCATTATCCTCAGGTGCTTCTGGTAATGGGGTGTCTAGAATCTCTTCCTTTTTCTCAGCCCTGAGGACAATTCTCAGGTTGCGGATCCAATCTGCATAGTTTGTTCCATTCAACTTATCTTTCTCAAGAATTGAGCGCAAACTAAATGTTTGATTGGTGGGCGCCATTTATCTACAACAAAAGTAATGCAAAATACTAAGACAACGTATCCAAGACAGAGTAAATGATATTAAATAAAATCTACTCCCACTAAAATCAATATCCCCCAATTGATACTTAGTGATTCAAGACCCACAACTAACAAGTATACTAGTGAGCTTTAGCATCACTGCTAGTAGACATGGTAGATTGGTAAGCAACTCCTTGCTAATCATATCACATATGACTCTTGTTGTTGGGATGACATCTCTATGCTTGTGTTACCCAACTACTTATGCTCCAAGGTCCATAACCGTTAGGATGACCTTGTTGAAGAAACTAACCCTTCTGTAGTAAGTATCCGATACGAACCTACCTAGTCAAGGAAAACCAGTGGCACCCTAATTTCATAGACCTACCACCAATTGTACAAGACACATGACAGTGCAAGGTTTGGGGAAGCATGTGTCGAGGGTATCGGTAAGGGGTACCCTCAGCGATGCGCATTATGAGATTGCCCGTACGAAGGTCGAGACCCTTAATTCGACGCCCTAGTTTTACGCATGCGCCGCCATCGACAGTCGCAGCCTCGAAGACGGAAATAGCGTCGAGCGAACCGGTCAGGGCTCGAGCAGCGACTACCGTCGAAGACGGAAGCGGGCTCGAGCGAACCGAGAGACGTCGAGCGTTAGGACACTGTCCGCCGCCTGACGCGCGCACGCGGGCGGGAGCATTAAATGCACCTGACGCTTCCCCACCTAACACACAGGTCATGGGAGGCGTGATAGGGAGCGAGCTTCTGTCCCATCGTTCTTTTTGCAGCCTTCCCACCGAACGACTCAGGGCGTGTCAGGACGCGAGAAACAAGGATGGAACGTCTAATCGGGACCCCCTCGAGACACCCAAGGTCAGCGCTCCAGATATCGGCATATTACGCGGCGCCCGACCCTCGACCGAACAAGGTCCCTCCCCAGGGACAAGTCGGGCGTCGACTGACAACACCGCAGCTGCTCCGCCGGATCCGCCACCACGCCATACGAGCATGCGACCTCAGAACCATCACAAGGCGGCTGGCAGGGCAGCTCGCGGGAGCACGCGTAATCATCACCAAGCTATCAGGATGGGACGGCTCGAGGCCATGCCGTACGGAAGCCTCGAGTAGGTCAGCGCTTCATGCAGCTATCGATCCCTACTCTAACATCTACGCATGTACCCTGTGTCTCTCCTTGGAGCTATAAAAGGAGGGACTCAGGAATAGAAGAGGGACATCCGAACACAAGAACGCATACATAGTAGAGCTACACACTTCATACCACGCTTGTATTCGCCCCTGTACAAGCACTTAGGTGCAAGATAATACAAACTCTCTCCCCCCGCTGGACGTAGGGCCTTCTCTTGCCCGAACCAGGATAAATCTCTGTGTCTTCTTGCATCACCATCCGGAAAGGGGAGCACGCATACAAATTTACTCGTTGGTTTGACCCCCCGGGGGATAAAACACCGACAGTTGGCGCGCCAGGTAGGGGTCCTGCGTGTTTTTTTCACCGATTTCCCACCACTTTCCGGATGGCTACTCCTGCCTCGCCGCTTCCGCGCTCCACGGTGATTTGGTTTGGGAGTCTCGAGTTCATGTCTACGGGCTCCGGCTACGACATGATCTTGCTCTCAGTCAAAGGACCAGGAGGAGTCCGCGTTACGCCAGCACGGTTGAAGGCTCCAAGACGCCCTCACCACCACGCCTCCCCGCCTAAGAAGAGGCGCGGGCAGCACCACCGCGGCCCCTCTGCTTCAGCGCGACCAACAACTCGCGCAAGGCAGGATGTGGGCCACAAGGCAGCGACACCGTGTGACCGAGCAACTAGCACGGCGACTCAGCACCACGCGACGACGGGGGGAGATGCGTCTCGCGCGCCCTCCCCCACCGCAGCTAGGCTACTTCCACACGGGTCGTTCTCTCCAAGGGCAGCACTGCCGTTCGGGTTGGACAACGCCGCGGCGTCGCTCGCCAAGACGATATGCCCAAACGCTCAGACATACGTGGAAAGACCAATGGTCATCCCACGTAGCTCCGAAGAGCGGCGGCCGACGTCCGAACTGCCGGACCTTTCCCGAGTACGAGGCCTCCGTCGGCTAGGCCCCGGACGATACTCGATCACCTCCCTCAGGCAACGATGGCTGGAGGAAGGACGTGCATGTTTCCACGCTGCCGAGCCGGACTCCGACTCCGAGACAGACAGCTATGACCCTACGAGGGAATGCTATCACCTCGACGGGGCGGCAGAAACCACCGACGAGACACGGGATGCTGTTGCGGGTGGTCGAGCCCCCGCGGCGCAAGAAGACCCCAGGACGCCTGGGAACGACGGACGGCTCGACCCTCTTCCTCAGGAAGATAGAACTGCGCAGCTCGCGCAGCTGCGGGAGCTCAAGATGAAGCTCGACGAAGATCGCGAGCGCCTCGTCCTGCTCGAGCAAATCCTTGAACAAGACCTGCCCTACCCGCCGGGCGGAAGTGTCCGCAGACGCGCTCGAGAGGTACATCGACAGATCGTCGGTGACACAGAGGCGGAGCAACCTGTCGGCCGTTTCCCTCGAGCGGGCCAGAATGTAGTAGCAGCAACGATGCTGCTACGTAACATGCCAGAGCCATCAAATTCCCAGGCCCGACGAATTCGAGATGAAGTTCAGACATTGCTCCAGGTGGCAGCAGTTCAACAAGCCGAAAGTTCGGCATCTCGACGACGAGGAGCTGCCACAGAGAAGCGCGGCGAACAGCCTCTAATCGAAGAAGAGGTGTCTGTCCAGCAACAACCTCCCCCTCGAGGTAGAAAGACCGCACTCATCCTCCCTGCCGACAACCAACGACGACACGACGCGCGACACGACGTTAAAGAAAATAGACGCCGACGGCACGGAGACGCGGAAGAACGTGGTTATAGCGCGCATCGCGGCGGGAGGTACGACAGCGATGAGGACCGGGTGGCCCCCGAGCCACCAGGCCCACGGGTGTTCAGCAGGGCGATCCGCAGCACGCCCCTGCCTAGTCCATTCCGACCCCCAACCAGCATCGCAAAGTACAATGGAGAAACCAAGCCAGAACTATGGCTGGCCGATTTCAGGCTGGCTTGTCAGCTAGGTGGCGCCCGGGGGGACGATCGAGCCATCATCAGACAGCTACCCCTTTTCCTCTCCGACACCGCCCGTCGATGGCTCGAGGAGCTCCCAGCCAATCAGATTCACAACTGGGATGACCTGGTCAGAGTCTTCGAGGGCAATTTCAAGGGGACCTATGTACGGCCAGGGAACTCGTGGGACCTCAGCAAATGCAAGCAGAAGTCGGGAGAGACTCTTCGGGAGTACGCTCGACGCTTCTCGAAGCAGCGCACTGAGTTGCCACACATCCCCGACCACGACGTCATCTTGGCGTTTGTCTCGGGCACCACCAGTCGAGACTTGGTGCGGGAATTAGGCCGCAATCGACCTCAGACCGTCGACGAGCTGATGGACGTAGTAGCTAACTACGCGGCAGGGGAGGAGGCAGTCGGCGCTTTCTTCAGCTCAGAAGGAAGAAAAGGCAAGCAGCCCGTCGGCGAAGAAGGGACTTCCAGTCGAGGCCTCAAGAAAAATAAAAAGAAGCAGAAAGTACGGCAGTTCCACCAGGGAGACTCGGGTGACGACCTTGTCGCCACGATGGATCGAAAGAAGCCGCGAGGCCCTCCGGAGGGAGGTATCTTCGACAAGATGTTGGAGGAACCGTGCCCTTACCATAAGGGAGGCGCTAACCACAAACTCAAGGATTGTCGCATGTTGAAAAAGCATTTCGATGGTCAGGGTCCCAAAAAAGATGCGCGTGATGACTCCAAGAAGGAGAAAGCTGGCGGCAAGGAGGACAACAAAGATGACGACGGCTTCCCCGCCGTCCACGACTGCTACATGATCTATGGCGGGCCTTCGACTCAGTTGACCACGAGGCAACGCAAGAGGGAGCGTCGCGAAGTCTTTGCGGCAAGGATGGCGGTGCCCCAGTATCTTAGCTGGTCAAGCACTCCCATCACCTTCGACCGAGAGGATCACCCCGACAAAGTGGTCGCCCCAGGCGTCTACCCGCTCGTCGTCGACCCCATCATCGTCAACACCCGACTCTCGAAAGTGCTGATGGACGGCGGTAGCAGCCTCAACATCATCTACCTCGAGACCCTCGATCTCCTCGGCATCGATAGAGAACGCCTCCAGCCAAGCGCCGGCGGTTTCCACGGCGTCGTACCCGGGAAAAAGGCACTGCCAGTAGGTCGAATCGACCTACCGGTTTGCTTCGGCACGGCAGCCAACTTCAGGAAGGAGACCCTCACTTTTGAGGTGGTTGGTTTCCGAGGCACGTACCACGCCATCATCGGGCGCCCGGGCTACGCCAAGTTCATGGCTATACCCAACTACACATACTTGAAGCTGAAGATGCCTGGTCCCAAAGGCGTCATCACCGTCAGTTCCTCCTTCGAGCACGCATACGAGTGCGACGTCGAATGCGTCGAGTACGGGGAGGCGGTCGAGAGCTCCACCGAGCTCGTTGCGAAGCTCGAAGCCATGGCCGCTGAGGCTCCAGAACCTAAACGACATGCGGGCAGCTTCGAGGCGGCGGAAGGAACTAAGAAGATTCCGCTCGACCCCAACAACTCCGACGGCAAGGTGCTGACGATCAGCACCGACCTCGACCCCAAATAGGAAGCCGTGCTCGTCGACTTTCTCCGTGCGAATGCTGATATGTTTGCATGGAGTCCCTCGGATATGCCGGGCATACCAAGGGAAGTCGCCGAGCACTCCTTGGAGATTCGAGCCGGTTCCAAGCCAGTGAAGCAGCGGTTGCGCCGATTCGACGAGGAAAAGCGCAAGATCATTGGCGAGGAAGTCGAAAAGCTTTTGACGGCCGGATTCATCAAGGAGGTTCATCATCCTGACTGGTTAGCGAACCCTGTATTAGTTAAGAAAAAGAATGGGAAAATGAGGATGTGTGTTGATTATACTAGTTTGAATAAAGCATGTCCAAAAGTTCCCTTTCCATTGCCACGCATTGATCAGATTGTCGATTCTACCGCGGGATGTGAAACCCTTTCTTTCCTTGATGCATATTCTGGTTATCACCAAATAAAAATGAAAGAGTCCGACCAGCTCGCGACCTCTTTCATCACGCCTTTCGGGATATATTGCTACGTGACCATGCCATTTGGGCTTCGAAACGCGGGAGCCACGTATCAACGCTGCATGCTCCACGTATTTGGCGAACATATAGGTTCAACGGTCGAGGCCTACGTCGACGACATTGTTGTTAAGTCAAAGCGACGAGGAGACCTGATCCAGGACCTCGAGGTTGCTTTCAGCTGTTTACGCACCAGCCGGATCAAGCTTAATCCCGAGAAGTGCGTTTTCGGCGTGCCTCGAGGCATGCTCTTAGGATACATTGTTTCGCAGCGCGGTATCGAGGCCAACCCCGAGAAAGTTTCGGCCATCACAAAAATGGGGCCAATCCGAGACATCAAGGGTGTCCAGAGAGTCACAGGGTGCCTGGCGGCTCTGAGCCGTTTCATCTCGAGACTAGGAGAAAAGGCATTACCATTATATCGACTCCTGAAGAAGGTCGAGCGTTTTTCTTGGACCCCCGAGGCCGAGGAAGCGCTCGAAAAATTGAAAAAGACGCTGACCTCGGCACCAGTCCTGGTTCCACCTCAACCTGCGGAGCCGCTACTCCTCTACGTCGCGTCGACGACCCAGGTCGTCAGCGCGGCGGTGGTGGTCGAAAGACAAGAGGAGGGTCACGCGCTGCCGGTCCAAAGGCCAGTCTATTTCGTCAGCGAAGTGCTCTCGGAGACCAAGGCGCGTTACCCCCAAATCCAGAAGCTGATCTACGCCGTGATCCTCGCCCGCCGCAAACTGCAACATTACTTCCTTGGACATCCTATCACGGTGGTCTCTTCTTTCCCCTTGGGCGAAATAATCCAGAGCAAGGAAGCCATGGGAAGAATAGCGAAGTGGTCGGTCGAGCTCATGAGCGAGACTCTCACTTATGCGCCTCGAAAGGCTATCAAATCGCAAGCCCTGGTAGACTTCGTCGCAGAATGGACGGACTCCCAGCTTCCCCCGACTCAGGTCCAGGCGGAGCTGTGGACGATGTATTTCGACGGGTCACTCATGAAAACTGGGGCCGGGGCCGGCCTATTGTTCATCTCACCCTTGGGCGTCCACATGAGGTACATAATCAGAATTCATTTCGCCGCGTCTAACAATGTCGCAGAATATGAGGCCCTCGTCAACGGCCTCAAGATAGCTATTGAGTTAGGAGTCCGACGCCTCGACGTCCGAGGCGACTCCCAACTCGTCATCGACCAGGTAATGAAAGCCTCAAGCTGCCATGACCCAAAAATGGAAGCATACTGCAAGGAGGTACGTCGACTTGAAGACAAATTCCACGGCCTCGAGCTCGTCCATGTCGCTCGACGCTACAACGAGGCAGCCGACGAACTCGCCAAGATTGCGTCTACCAGAGGCACGGTGCCGCCTGACGCATTCTCAAAGGATCTACACGAGCCGTCCGTCGACCTAGGCACGGGGGCTGGTGTCGACACCACCATCGCCCAACCAGCCAATGCTATCGATGCGCTCTTGATGGAGGAAGAGGTGATGGAGATAGAACGACGACCGGGTCGACCATTCGATTGGCGCACACCGTTCCTCGACTGCCTCATCCGCGGTGAGTTGCCAGAAGACAGGACGGAAGCTCGCCGTATCGCTCGACGGGCCAAATCATATGTAATCTATGGTGAAGACAACGAGCTATATCGACGGAGCCCGACGGGAATCTTACAGCGTTGCGTCACCATAGAGGAAGGCCGAAAACTCCTCGACGACCTGCACTCGGGGGCTTGTGGCCACCACGCCGCCTCACGGACCCTTGTAGGAAACGCTTTTCGGCAAGGCTTTTACTGGCCAACAGCCGTGGCGGATGCCGTCGAGCTCGTACGCTCGTGTCACGGGTGCCAATTCTACGCCAAACAGACGCACCTGCCCGCGCATGCTCTTCAGATGATCCCCATCACCTGGCCGTTTGCGGTGTGGGGGCTCGACTTAGTAGGACCTCTACAAAAGGCGAAAGGAGGATATACACATTTGCTGGTGGCTATTGACAAGTTCTCTAAATGGATCGAGGCTCGACCCATCACTAACATCCGCTCCGAGCAGGCCGTCCTCTTCTTCTCCGACATCATCCATCGATTTGGGATCCCCAACGTCATCATCACCGACAACGGCACCCAGTTTACTGGCAGAAAATTCTTGGATTTCTGTGATCAGCACCACATCCGTGTGAATTGGTCCGCGGTTGCCCATCCTCGAACTAACGGCCAGGTCGAGCGTGCCAACGGCATGATTTTACAAGGACTCAAGCCAAGGATCTACAATCGATTGAAGAAATTCGGCAAGAGATGGGTCGAGGAGCTTTCCTCGGTCCTATGGAGTCTAAGGACAACGCCAAGCAGGGCCACCAAATACACCCCGTTCTTCATGGTCTACGGCTCTGAGGCTATCCTCCCCACAGACCTCGAGTATGGGTCACCTCGACTCAAGGCTTACAACGAGCAATCGAACAAAGAAGCTCAAGAAAACGCGGTCGACCAACTCGAGGAGGCTCGAGACATGGCCCTCCTCAACTCTGCTAGATATCAGCAGAGACTCCGACGCTACCACGACAAGCACGTGCGCAAGAGGGACCTCAACGTAGGCGACCTTGTCCTACGACGCCGGCAAAGCAACCAAGGACGCCACAAGTTAACCCCACCTTGGGAAGGCCCGTATGTGGTGGCCGAGGTCCTTAGGCCAGGGACGTACAAATTGGCGGACGAAAAGGGGGCTGTCTTCACCAACGCATGGAACATCGAACAGCTACGTCGATTCTACCCCTAGAAGTCCTAGATTTACGGTCCTACTTTTTGTACGAGGACTTTGTAAATGAACGCATGAATAAATAAAGTCTTTCCCTCGAAGTAGTTTCTTTCTGTTCCAAAGATAGTTACGAATTATAGTCTCGACGTTAAAAGGGGATGCCGACCATGACCTATCATAGTCCGCACCCCCTCGGGGGCTACCAGAGGGACGACCCCTCCCCAAGCGTCGAAAATGCCAAAAAAGTTTCTCTCTTTCCTACTTAGAAAACCTTGAATGATCAAGTAGTCGAGGCGCCTCGAGCCCCTCGAGGGCCGAAGGATAGCGAGCCTGAGAACACCTACGCCCCCGGGCTATGGAAACTCTACTCACTCCCTCACCCTCGAGGCGATCGAAGCTGTGTCTTATGAAAAATCGAACAAGGAACACATGTGTAAGCGCAAAAGAAATAAAAGAACATCGAGTGGAAAGACAAACGAACATCGAACAAAAATACTGTATTACTTAAAAACAGGATTAACAGAATCTTATACAAGGGGCCCCAGGCACCCCGAGCAGGCTCGCAGGCCTCAGTCCATGGTACGACCCTCGCCACCCTCACTTCCGCCCGAGCCAGTCTCAGGAGGAAGCACCTCAGGCTCGAAGAGCTTGGCCAACCTTTCCCCAGGGGCCTCCGCGTCGTCGATCAAGGCATGGAGCCTCTCTTCGTTCTCCGCGTCGGTCTTAGAGATGTCGGTGACGAAGCCGTGGGATACCACCTCCATGTCGTAGGAGAAGCCCGAGCAGACAACCGCCATCGCCCGCTTCACCCCGATGTGGAGGGCATCCCGCACCCGATCTCGCAGCGTTGCGCCTATGTAGCACAACTGGTCGATCAGGGCGTCGCCTCGAGCGTCCTCCTTCGACTCATCCATAGGCTCGACCTCCCAAGAGGTCGAGAGATCGCTTATCGCCGTCCGCACTCGGCGGTTCAAAGCGACCTCAGCCTCGAGTTGAGCCTTGGCGTTGCGAGCCTCGGCTTGGGCGGCCAGGAGTTCGTCCTTGAGCCCTACAAATACCAATACAAAGGAGCTTTGGAAAAAACTCAAACACACCTCGAAAAAGAAATTCGACAAAGGGAACATACCTTTGATACTCTCCTCTAGAGCCGTGTTCTCGCCAACCAACCTAGTATTGGCGCGCTCGATCTCTCTGTTGGAGCGCGTCAGCTCAGTATTGGCAACGCGGAGATCTTCGATCACCTTGCCAGCCTGAGCGACGGCTCCACTCTTCTCTAGCAGTTCTCCCTTCAGACGCTCGACGTCGTCAGAGAGACTGCGGGATCGAGCTCGCTCCATCTCGAGGTCTTCGAGGGCTTTCTTTTTTGCGTCCTCGGCGGCACCCCTGGCGACCTCACTGTCCACGAACGCCACCTTCATCTTCTGGAAGGTATCACGGAGGGAGTCCAGGTCGGTCTGGAGAAGGCCCTTCTCTTTATCCAGGTCCGCAATGATGCTCTTGTGGGACAGGGCCTCCTCCCGGGCTCTGGACGCGGCCTCCTCGACCATAAGAGCCCGCTCCCGTAACCGCACCGCCTCCTCCTCCGCCTTCTTCGAGACCTCTCGGGCCTCGGCCAGAGCAGCCTCCCTCACCTTCTTCTCCTCCTCGAGTGCTATCAGATCTTTATAAGCTTTAAGCAGCTTTTCCTGTGACTCGAGGAGTTGATCCTTGAGGAGGGGAAGCTGCTCCCATCCGCCCCTCGTGGCATGAATGAAGCTAGATTTGAGGCGGGAGGTCTCTTTCATATCCTGCCAGTCAGGGGTCAGGGGGGTTAGAACACGAAGACCCGAAAGCACCCCAACGATTGGAGCTCGAGAGACACTTACAAAATAAGCGGGCCCGAGCCCGTTGTTGATGACGTCCGATAGGAGCCCCACCACGTGTTTCATCCAAAGGCGGAGCTCCTCGACGTGTTCCCACTTCTCGACTTCCTTCTTGTCGTCAAGGAAGATATTGGGCTCGGACGGGTCGCTGGAAGCTCGGATACGAATCCGATCGGGGCACCAGTTTTCCATCTCCCGATCGGCCCGCACTTTGACGCCGCGGAGGAAGTTCTCGACGGTCTCGAGGGAACCCCCGTGGCGCAAGAACAGATCGGCGAGGCAAGGGAACCGGCCGTCGTCGTCCACCGTCTTCCACGTACCGTCCTTGCTCCCAGACGATCCGATCTCGTCTTCCTCAGAGGGAAAACGATCCTCCCACGATCGACGCTCCCGGAGGAACCCTGGGGCGATCCCGTCCATGCCGTAGAGTGTCCCTTTGATCTCGGACTCGGGGTCGGCGAGGGTGCGCATCATGCAGGCGAGCGCCACCACTCCGTCCGCTCGCCCCGACTCTGCCCGGATCGCGGCAGGCGCTCCCGGGAGAAGCCACGCTGGGGTGGGAGGCCCGTACATCGGCAAATCTCCCTCTTGATCGCCGGGCTCTTGCGACGCCTGTGGCGCCGGTCCAGCCAGAATCTGGGGCGGGGGCTCGAGTGGCTCGTTCTCTTGGCCCCCCAGCTGCTGTTGCCGCCCCGGCTGCTGCTGCCGCTCGTCATGCTGAAGCTGCGGTTGCTTCTCCGGCTGGGGTTGCTGCTGCTGCTGCTCCAGTGACGGCTGCTCCGCCTCACGATCCCGCGCCTCCTCCTCCTCCATCTTCCTCTGCGTCTCGAGGGCTCGAAGGCTTGCGGGCCAGGGAGTCCGTCCTGAGACGTTGGGAGTGGACGCCTCTTCCTCCATGGGTCGAACGCCCCCAGATGCGTCGTTACCATCAGACGTGTCGCTGATGGTGATAGGCTCCCCCTCGACCCCCAATCGAGGGGGCTCGGGGGCTCCCTCCGACACTCGTGCCTGGGGGGTCGCATCATGAGTTGGTGGCAGCGGAGTAGGCGCGGGACGAGGCGAAGTTATCTCGACGCCGGCTGAAGGTCGGGCGCTTGACGGGCCTGCAAAACAAGGAGCAAGAGTCAGACGTTATGATAACCGACATAATAATATCGCGACACCCGGGAATTAACTACAAACCTGTTTCCGTTGAGGCGGCACCCGTCCTGAGCCTCTTGGCCATCGATGGTTGGGCCTGCTCGAGGGTCCGTTTCAACCTAAGAGAAAGTCAGCATGTGAGGAAAGGCAAGAGATTGAGGGGACAAAGACCGCAATAACAAAAGGGCTTACCCCACGGGCAGAATGGCTCGCTTGCCGCCACCCCGACCAGCGGGCCTCGAGCCACCCCGCGTCGGGGCGCTAGGCCTCTCAAGGGCAGGAATAGGCCTAGGAATGTCGGATCCCGCTTGGCGGGCGCCGGGACTCGTGCTCCTACGACCGGCGTCCCCTTTCTCAGAGGCCGCAGCGCGACCGCGGGTCAGCGGCCCCGACGCCTGGGACCTAGCCGGACCGCTCTCCTTGGACGCCGGAGGAGGGCGCGGCGCGTCCTGGCCCGCCTTGAGCGCGGGAAGAGCGTCGGGCCGGGGACGACGAGACCCACTCGGACCCTCCTCCGGCACCTCCGTCCGGGAGGCGTCGACGTCATCTCGAGGCGGCCCCTCGAGGATTCTATCGAGACGCGACGCCATCCCCTCGGAATCGTCGCTACTCTCGCCGTCATCGTCGTCATTAGGGGATTCCTCCTCAGGCTCCCCCCTTTGCCTGGATTTGGCTCGACGCGCCTCTAATGCTTGGCGGTCGAGATTCTTCTTCTTCTCTTCCTTTTTTGCGGAGTCCTTGGCAGACTTCGACTTCTCGGCAGATTGGCGACGTTTGTCGCGGTCGGCCTCGTCTTCCTTAACCGGAGGCCTCGAGGACCGGACATCAATCCGACCCTGCCAAAACTAAGGTAAGCTTAGAGGAGAAACCTAGAACCGAGGATGCGCGCAAGAAGAAAGCGTGCCAGGTCGATCGAGCCTGCGTCAGGTCGCATGGGGAAGCCGTTGACGTGCTCCGGCTTAAAATCACCGGCAATTGCGGCCCTGACTCGGGCCGCGACTTCATCATCCGTCGGAGGCTCGCTGGACATCCGACATGCCTCGAGGTCCCGAGACGAGACGCCAGGGCCCATCTCGTCCATCCTCAGCGGTCGTGACATCAGAGGGAGAACCCTCCGATGATGAACGGCCGAGAGGACGAGGGCGGCGGTCAAACCCTCCTGGCGAAGCTTCTTCAGGGCGTCGAGGAGAGGGTCGAGCCGATGCTGATGAGCTTGGACGACGCCGTACGTCCAGTCCGCTGGGCGCTCCAAGATCAGACGGCCCGAGTAGGGAGGTAGGAGGTTGTCGTCGTTCCGCAGGTAGAACCATTGAGAGTCCCAACCGGCATGGTTGGTCGACAACCCTACCGGTATGTACTCCCGCGGCCGGTCCGTCTTCCCCGTCTTCTGCACCAGATTGAGGCAACCCGCTCGCACGGGTTTCCTCACGCCCGTGGTTCCGGTGGAAGCGTGAAACAGCTCGCCCCTGTAGAGGTGGAGCCACAGCTCCCAGTGCGGCATCATCCCTAGGAAGCCCTCACAGACGGCGGCGAAGACCGCCGCCACGGTGATGGCGTTCGGGGAGAAGTGCTGCAGCTCCACCCCATAGTGGAAGCAGAGGGCCCGCATGAAGCGGCTTGGAGGCGCGCCCAGACCGTGGCGGTGGAACTTGGCGAACGACACCACGTAGCCCTCAGGTGGCTGAGGCGTCCTGTGGCTCGCTGGCGGCGCGATCCACTCCGGCGACGACAGCGAGGTGCGGCGGCGCAGCAGTCCCTCCTTCTCGAGCTCCAACAGCCGGCGCTCCGTCATCGACGACGGGCGCCAGTCATCGGCGGCGACGAGTCTTACAGGCATCTTGGCTGACGGGGCGGTGGGTTCGCTACGGCTCGAGGGGGCGTGCGCGCGTGAGATGACGAGAAAGCAAAGGCAGCGAAAGAACGAGAGCGAGAAGGCGGAAGGGAGAGGAACGGCGGCGACGCGACGGCATATTTATAGGCAGCTGACCGCCAACGGACAGATCCGAGAAGTAAGGTAACTCCCCCCATAAATGCGCCGCCTGACAACTCTCTCTTTCTCCTCACAGGCCGGACTCTCCGAATTCCTCGCCGATACGGTGTCGCAACGTCATCCACCTAAAAAGACGCGCCCAACGGGCAGAAAGGCGAACCGCCACGACCGTTTCCTTCCCTCGTAAGCCAAGGGACATAACCGCAAAAGTCTCGAGAGGTCGATGGCTGGCCCGCCGAAAGGGTTCGACAGCCGATCTCGAGCGCCAGAGTCAGGGATCCCCAGCGAGCGGTCGAAGATCGAGGCCCGCCTCGAGGACTCGCTGGTGATGTTCAAGGTAGGGTCGAGACAGTCGAAAGGAATCCCCCCGAAGGGAGGCATCGAGCCGCTGGACTCTATCGAATGAGACCAGTATCCCCGACCAAGTCGACCCTGCTTTATGAGGACGCCTCCGGGCTACAGCTGACCCTCTCGAAAGGGGCACAGGTTCTCACTTGGACTACCCGCTAGGAACTCAATTTGGGATGAAAGACGCTCGCTCTATCGAGAGTACGTCGAAACCCACAGGCAAAAACGAGCCAGTCAGAACCTTCCACCACTGGTGTCGAAAGCGTTTCTGCGAATTAGATAACATAACCCTCGAAGGAGTCAAAAACTCCTCCGAGGGCTCGGGGGCTACCCCGCGGGGTCGCTCGCGCGCCCCCACGAAAATTCGACCGAAAATCAAAGCCTCCATTCGAGCGCTAGCGCTCAAATGAAGGCTCGGGGGCTACTGTCGAGGGTATCGGTAAGGGGTACCCTCAGCGATGCGCATTATGAGATTGCCCGTACGAAGGTCGAGACCCTTAATTCGACGCCCTAGTTTTACGCATGCGCCGCCATCGACAGTCGCAGCCTCGAAGACGGAAATAGCGTCGAGCGAACCGGTCAGGGCTCGAGCAGCGACTACCGTCGAAGACGGAAGCGGGCTCGAGCGAACCGAGAGACGTCGAGCGTTAGGACACTGTCCGCCGCCTGACGCGCGCACGCGGGCGGGAGCATTAAATGCACCTGACGCTTCCCCACCTAACACACAGGTCATGGGAGGCGTGATAGGGAGCGAGCTTCTGTCCCATCGTTCTTTTTGCAGCCTTCCCACCGAACGACTCAGGGCGTGTCAGGACGCGAGAAACAAGGATGGAACGTCTAATCGGGACCCCCTCGAGACACCCAAGGTCAGCGCTCCAGATATCGGCATATTACGCGGCGCCCGACCCTCGACCGAACAAGGTCCCTCCCCAGGGACAAGTCGGGCGTCGACTGACAACACCGCAGCTGCTCCGCCGGATCCGCCACCACGCCATACGAGCATGCGACCTCAGAACCATCACAAGGCGGCTGGCAGGGCAGCTCGCGGGAGCACGCGTAATCATCACCAAGCTATCAGGATGGGACGGCTCGAGGCCATGCCGTACGGAAGCCTCGAGTAGGTCAGCGCTTCATGCAGCTATCGATCCCTACTCTAACATCTACGCATGTACCCTGTGTCTCTCCTTGGAGCTATAAAAGGAGGGACTCAGGAATAGAAGAGGGACATCCGAACACAAGAACGCATACATAGTAGAGCTACACACTTCATACCACGCTTGTATTCGCCCCTGTACAAGCACTTAGGTGCAAGATAATACAAACTCTCTCCCCCCGCTGGACGTAGGGCCTTCTCTTGCCCGAACCAGGATAAATCTCTGTGTCTTCTTGCATCACCATCCGGAAAGGGGAGCACGCATACAAATTTACTCGTTGGTTTGACCCCCCGGGGGATAAAACACCGACAGCATGTAACTTAAACATTGCTGAGGGATCATTCTACTTCACTACCGTGCACATGTAGACAAAAACATCATCGCATATGAAAGTAGAACATACTAAGAATGACATTAACACAGATATGACTTGGTATAGCCCATTATCACTTTGGGGATCTCAATCTCCATCTATTTGTTCATCATGGCAATCTCCATCTCCATGATCCATGTACGCCATCCTCCAGTAATGATTCCACATAGACTAGCTATCACTAACATAAGGTAGTGAATTAAAATTACATAGTCACGGGTAGGATCATCGCAGATAGGCACACCGTTTTTCTCTACGATTTTCATTTAGATATCGTCTCAATCTGAGTTACGAATCAAAAGTTACGGCTGTTTTACCGAACAACACTTTACCCGGCAATCCACCACCCAGCAGTAGATCCCATCTACTACCGCCGCGCATCACATGCGCCCAACACTTGACCTAGGGTTCATTTAGATCAATCTGATTGATCTCTATCTCACCATGACTGGGTTTACATGTATCACTTAACTCGGATGGCGGAATTCCAACTTGTAGGAGTAGATCGTTACAATACCAGCACAGCAAAACCATGAACCAAGATCATGAGACTCATCTAAAACTGCACATATCTCTATATGTACCCAATCAAATCTATAACAATGCAGTAACAGCACTGATACCACTGATGGATTATGAGGACGCTACACTAGCTAGGAAACAAAATTTTGACCTCATAAACAAAGATCAACTGCAAGTTATAGATCATGGGATTACCACTAGGCGCGCAGATGTAGTGGAAGCGACTCGGTGTATTTGTGTGTGTAGTAGCAGTGCCGTGCAGTTGCATGGTCGTCCACCACACCAATCCCTCTCTTGTGGTTCATCCTGATGCTCTAGATGCAGCACCTCTGAGGTATCCCACATGTGCGGGGAAGAAGCGTTGCGCCTCCGGACTGCTAGGTCCGCGAGGAGCAAAAGGCATGAGCATAGGTGAGCAGCGGCGGCTGCCTAATGGTGTGGGAATAACCCTGGCCATGCCCCTTCCCTCTCTTATATAGGCGTCCTCCAATTATCCCCGAGTCAGAGGCCGAATTAGAAACCCTAAGCCTTGTCTAATTCGGGTCCAACCCGATTTGGTTTCGAGCCCCTTAAGCGTGCGACCCTATGGGTTCACATGCATATAGACAAGGGCCGAGTACTCCTACTCGCCCAATAGTTGACAACGGCCTCTAGCAAGGCGTGACAACTCCTATACGTATGCAAAGATCATATCAGACTAACCACTACATACATATACATGTTATTCCCTTGCCACACGATATTTGGTCCAACTCGTAGGTTAACACTTAACCCAAGCATGACCATGCATTTGTTGATCCAATTAGTTGAGTGATCGAGTGATATCTCTCTCACATAGAGAGGGGCAAGTTCCATCTTGATCATCTATGTCTGACAGCATGTTCCCCGACAAACCCAAAGACCACCTTTATAACTACCCTATAACAGAGTAGCGTTTAACAGTCCCTGAGTAGGTCGTTTCACATCTTGAGAACATACGACAATCTCAGGTCTAAGAACATAATGTACATGATGTATAAAGAGATTATAAGAACATCTCATGTTGGGTCAGTCCAGCCCCATGTCATACATGTGCCCACATTATTAGTTTGACATCTTTATGTCCATGACTTGTGAAACAAAGTCATCAACTAATACATGTGCTAATCTAATGTTCATGTGTATCCTCACACGAACTCTGACCAGGGACAACTTCTAGAATAACCATACAAGTAAAAGAGTTTCACAAACAATTCACATAATTGTTAATCAATACAAGTTTGTCTATACTGGATATTCACTGAACACATAATATTTGTCATGGATACAATCGTAATATCATCATCTCTATTATTACCTCTAGGGTATATTCCCAACACTAATAATCAGCGGCATTTACAAAATGACGTTATTACATCACTTAAAGGCAAGGTGCCTTCTTAGGGTATTTTGTTTTCAAAAGAAGCAGGCCCCTTCTCACATCCTGGGCCGGCCCATGAAATGGTGATGAAGTGCTTCAAATGCTTGGGCTAGGGCCATAAAATTAAAGCCTGCAACAGATCCTAGAGGTGCAATCTCTGCTTCAATTATAGACACACTTCTCATTCCTGCCTTTCCAAAATTCATGGTAAATGGCGTTATCAGGTCCTTTCATGTTCAGAAGGTGAAGAGTTGCCGACAAAAGGCTTATATCTTGGGGACCTACATCTCTCGTACCCTTCACTCCCCCTAATCCCACCACAGACTGTGAAAACCCCAACCCCTCTCCCATGGCGAACTGGCTGTGCGACCCTGTACCGCATCTCCCGACTGGGTTCGTCATCCAAGAACCTTTGATGAGGGATGGACTTCTCCACAAGGTGTTTGTGATGGGCTGCTACACAGTGTACAATGAAGACCTAGCAATCATGAAGTTGGATCCACTAGTGAACAAGGACTTTGGAGAGCTCAAGACTGCACTTCGCTCCTTCTTCCATGATGTACATCAGGTTCACATCTCAGAAATCCAGTAGTGCTCTCTTGGAGATGCTTTCATCAGATTTAGATGTGCACTAGATAGAGAAAGATTCCTAGGCCCTATTTTTCAATTCGGTAACTAATCTATGAGCATACTCAAACATGATGAAGCTGAAAATTCTTGTAGTTTTGATTTGGATAGAGAAGCCTGGGTCATGTTGGTTTGTTTCCCAATTAACATTGCTAAAGCTGTCTCTGGTTTTGGTATTTTAGTTCAGTGGCATGAACCTAAAAATCTAGCTAGAGTTGTGGCAAAAGATTATCTCAACAATGATGCTAAAATACCTAAGTCTATCAAAGTCAATGTTAGTTTGCCTGAGAAGGGTAGATCCTGGATGGTTCCATGTTATGTTCTGAAAAGACAGCAGGTTTGAAAGGTCCTTGTTTGGTTTTGGTAATTGAGTGACAACTTAGGTGGACTAATAGTGTTTATGTGAGATACACAGGAGATTAGTCCACAGGTGATGATGTGATGATGAAGGAGCTCATTGCATATGAGACATGACATGGAGTCATGTGACCAAGGTGGAGAAGATCAAGATGAGGCTTGGCTTGATGGACCGGTTGCAAGAGTGAAGGGCAAGTCGGAGGCTTTGAAGCGAGGGACCGCGTGTGATGGTGAAGCTTGAGCAAGACTTAGCGCCGATGGACCGAGGCAACGGTGAAGAGCAAGTAAGGTCAAGATCGATGAACCAATACGGTCACGTGATGATATGAAGTGGATCATATCATTTGGTGATTGGTTGGTGCATGTGTTGCATCAACATTGGAGGAGATGAAATGGAAAGCGCAAGGCAAAGGTATAACCTAGGGCATTTCCATTTCACCGGTCATAGGTGTGTAGAGAAATTTATGACCGGATTTAGGATAGATGGCCGTACTATCAAGAGGGGCAAACTTGTTTGCATATCGGTCATCTAGTGCCACTTGAGCGATCTAACTTTGCATACGTGTTAGGATCGAGTGGCGTGGCAAGTTGAGAGGCTAACTCCCTTGGAAAAATGTTTGTGAAAATGCTAACACACGTGCACAAGTGTGGAGACACTTTGGTGTTGGCACATGGAAGCAAGGGAAGAAGTTGGAGATCTTTTCATGCAGCGCGTTCAGGCCGGACGCGTCCGGTATGAGGTCGGACGCGTCCGAGTTGAGGCACCGGACGCGGAAACAGTTTTCGCGTAGAGTCCGGTGTGCTCCGTCTGGTGAGGTCGCTTTCTCGGTGAAACTCTCTGAGTTTGCGTCCAGTGCACACCGGACGCGTCCGGTGTGAACTAGGACGCGTCCGAGTTGGCGTCCGGTGCAAACCCCTCTTGCAGAGCTCTCTGGGTGTGAGTCCGGTGCACACCGGACCGTCCGGTGTGTGCGTCCAGTGTTGCGACCGGTGTTGGCTCAAGTTTTGCGACGCTCTCTGAGTTTGCGTCCGGTGCATACCGAACGCGTCCGGTGCCCTGTCAGTGTCAGAGGCAACGGCTAGTTTTCTAACGGTCAAGAGCACCGGACGCTGGACTGCTCAATACCGGACGCGTCCGGTGTGAACTAGGACGCGTCCGGTGTGGTCGACTTTTGCGCAGTGAAGGGTAACGGCTAGTTTAGCCCTTGGGGCTATAAATAGAAGTGATGGCCGGCCTTGGCAAGTGCTGAGCACCCTTGGGACTTAGTGTCCATGCTTGGGGAGTGCTAGAAAAGCCTCTAACTCACTTGTGCTTGCAAGAGTGCGAATCAATAGCAAGTGAGTGATTCTAGTGCGTTGCATTGAGAGATTGCATAGAGTGGCACTAGGTGTTCGTGTTGCAAGCCAGTGGTGCTTGTTACTCTTGCAGGTTGCCACCTCCTAGACGGCTTGGTGGCTTGTGACTCCGTCGAAGCACGCAAGGAGATTGTGCGGTGCTCCGGAGAAGAGATTGTGAGGGGTACGGTGCTCGCCCCGCGGGGATCGCGAAGAGCAACTCTAGTTGAGCGAGACGTGAAGAGTGACAAGTGGTCCAGCCGGGTCAAGTGCTAGAGCTTGTGGTAAGCACTCCACGTGGGATAGCGTGACTTGCGGGTCACCACTAGCAAGAGGACCGACGGCAACCTTGGAGCTTGTCTCAACGGGGACGTAGCTTGGTGGCAACCAAGTGAACCTCGGGAGAAAATCATCGTGTCAACTTTGTTCTTCCCGTTGGTTTGCAAGTCCCTAACACAAGCTTGTTCTTACATTCATATACTTGTGCTTCTGTAGTTGCTCTTGTAATTAGTTAGCTTGTGTAGCTTGCTAGTTACCTTCTTGCTTGTGTAGCTAGAAGTAGTTCCCTTGCGTGACTAATTTGGTTTGTGTAACCTTGTTAGTCACATTGCTTAGTTTGTGTAGCTAAGTAATTTGTGCTCTCTATTTTGGCATTAGTTGCCTTGTTTTTGAGCTTGCTAGTGAGCTTAGGCTTTGTGCATTTTGCCTCACTAGTTTGTGTAGGAGCTCCCCCGGTTTGCAAAGTACTAGTTGCATAGGTTTGTGTGACCTTGCTTCTAGATTTGGTTAGGTGAGCTCTTGCTAAGGTAGCACCTTAATTGTTCGCTTGTCTAGGATCTTTTACAAGGTGCTAGAGAATTTAGATAGAGGGGTGTAGTCTTGGCTAGACCGATAGTTTTAATTCCGCATTTGTTTCGGTTAGCCGGCGTGATAAGTTTTAGAAAGGACTATTCACCACCCCTCTAGTCCACCATCTCGACCCTTCAAGTGGTATCGGAGCTAGGTCTCTCATTTGTGGTCTTCACCGACCCGAGAGGATGGCGTCTAGTGGGATAGATGATTGTGAGACACACATTTTTGATGGTACAAACTTTGCACTTTGGAAAAATCACATGCTTGATCATTTTCGTGCAAAGGGACCTAAGTTTTGGTGGATTGTTACTAATGGTCTCACACACAACTTGGACCATAAGAATCTCACCAAAGCTCAAAAGGTTCTCTTTGAACTTGATTGTGAAGCTTATTTTTATCTAATGAAATCTTTGAGCTTTGAGTTGTTTGATAGGATAAACTCCAAAGGAACCGCATATGAAATGTGGGAGTCTATCAAACACACCTTCGGTGATTCCTCCACATGGGATGATGGCAAGTTCAAAAAGGAGGAACCAAAGGTGGAGATACATGAGGATGTTGAGCATGACCACAACAAGGTGGTTGTGGAGGATTGCTCCACCTCATGGTCAAGTGAAGATGAAGATGATGGCTATGAGAGTGATGCCTCTACAAGCTCATCCACTTCATCAGATTCCTCCATGTCTCACGGCGACGGCAAGGTATCTATTGGAGGTGTGATTGTTGATTGTGATGATCCAAATTTTGAGCTTGTATGTAGACTCACAAAGGCTTTAAGAAATGAGATGGCTAAAACAAATAAATTAAAAAATGAAAACTCATTTCTAAAGACCACATGTGAACAACAAAAGCATCTACTTTATGTTACTACTTGTTCACATGAGGAGCTAAAATTGGTTCATGAGGAACTTTGTGTTACTCATGATAACTTGATAAAAGATCATGCTTTTCTCACTAAGAAGATTTCTAATGAAGAAATTAAAACTAGTGAGAGCTCATCATTTGGGTCAAATGATCAATCACATATTGTTACTAACCCTTGTGATGTAGGCAAGAAGCATGTATCCACCTCTTGTGATGATTTATTATCTATGCCATGTTCTTCACATATAGATGCTTGTTCTACTTCTATGTCTTGTGAGACTAACCTTTTGACGGAGAACAATGAGCTCAAAAATGAAGTGAAGAATTTGAGCAATAAGTTAGAGAGGTGCTACTACTCAAAAGTCACCTTTGAGCATATATTGAAGACTCAAAGAAACTATGGTGACAAATGTGGCCTTGGCTTCAAGAAGAAGATGACAAAGGGCAAAAGAAAGCAAAAGAGAGAAAAGCTCTCTCATTTCATGTGCTATCGGTGCCATGAAGTGGGTCATCCTGCAAATGGTTGCCCAAACAAAGAGAAGCTCAAGAAGAAGAAAGAAGAAGAGAGGCTAAAGCATGTCAAGTGCTTCAAGTGCCGCACTTGGGGTCATCTCACCTCAGTGTGCCCAACCAAGCAATTGGTGAAGCAAAAAGTGAAGCCTCAACCAAAGCCACAAGTTGAGAAAGAAAAGACTCCCCAAGCTCAAGTCATGATCTACCATGAAGTTGGTGGTGACATGGGGATGATGAAGAAGAAGACAAGAAGGGAAGGTAGACAATCAAGATCATCAAAAGACCTCTCCCACATCAAATGCTTTGAGTGCAAGGACAATGGACACTTTGCCTCGAGGTGTCCTACCAAGCTTGAGAAGAAGGCTCAAGCAACTCTCAAGAGTCAAGGCAATGAGAAGCAACATATGAGCAAGAAAGAAAAGGCTCAATCCAAAAAAAGTTGCTACTTATGCCGGGAAAGGGGACACATGGCTCATTCATGTCCCCTAGGTAATAATTCTAAGCCCATTTCAATTGATGACAATACTATGCTTAGAAAGGATGGTAATGGTACCTCTATGGTTGCTATTGCAAAACATCCCGCTACTCATACTAAGGCTATGCCTAAGTATGTTGCACCTAACTTGAGAGGACCCAAACTAGTTTGGGTACCATCAAAAAGTGGATGATTGATTGTAGGTACCATCGGCATTGGAGGCTTGATTCAATTGATCTTATATTATTCATCATATGATTGAGTCAAGTATTGAAGCTTAGTGCTTATCTCATCCCAATGCCAAGTCAAATAAGTGAAGTCCAAGTGCTACAACATACAAGTGCAAATATTCAAGTTGTGGTGATTTATTGGATTATTTGATGGCTTGCAAATACATGAGTTGAAGCTTGCAAATTAGATGATCATGAGATAAACAAGGTATATATTTGTTGATCACATTTATTTGGGTGCATATGAGTTGATTGAATTGGATATATATGCAATGTTGCTTGCTATAAGATGATTGAATGGATTAAATGGTTAGTAATCAAGTTTGGATTGATTTGAGTTGGATAAGTTCATAAGATGATACTTAGTAAGTGGATTGAATGGATATATGTCTTATGAAAGTATTCAATCAAGTTGATTTCAAGTTTGGTTCAATTTGAACAAGTATAGCTCAATTACTTGAAATCTGCCAAATTTTGAAAAACTGAGCTAGCAGTGATCAAATCTGAGATTGAGTGATCAAATCTATTTGGAATGGCTTGAAATTTGGTGTGCATGCTGTACATTTATGATAGAATATGCTGTAGAAATTTCATGAGAATTGGATAAGGGATACTTTAGTTTTGGAGTGGATCTTATCAGCTATAGTGCAGCAGTTTTCAGCATGCAGCAGTGGTGGAAGAATTGAAATCTGGTAGCAATCTAGAAGTCAAATGAAGATCAAATTTTTACAGCTGCTAGATGACTCAGTGAAGCACATCTCCACCAAATTTCATAATATTTGTATCTGTACATTGTGAGATATGAGTTACTCTTTGAAAGGTACAGAATCTGCCAGAAAAGTGACAATTATTGGATTGATCTAGAGTCACTTCAATTGAAAGGTCCTCAAGTTGGAAACATGTTTACAAGTGTTTGAGGCACCTAAGTTTGGTTTTGAATTGATCTTGAAGCATGACAAGTAATGAGTACAAGGTCATTTGATTGTGAAATGTACTTGGTGTACACATTTAGTACTCAAATTAAAGATCAAGATCAAACTCAAGAAGAAGATGAAGTTTAAGTTCTAGTGACTATTGGAGATCATTTAGTAGAAAGAAAAGGACTTAAACAAGTAGAAAGAAAAGGACTTAAAGAATGATTCATGGTTACTCATCATATTAAGTCCATCACTTGAATCAATCAATCAAAGTAATTCAAGTAAGTATCAAGGATGGTTCCTTGGAGAGAGGTCACTTCTCCCTATGTGAGGGGCGTGCCGCCCGAGGAGTGGGTAAACCAAGTGTGGTGCTTGGAAGGCTAACATGGAAGTGGTGATCTAAAGAACATTTGAGATGCTTAGTTGAAGCAATCAAAATGATTGATCAAGAAAGCAAGCAACAACCCAAAAGAGAGCTAGTCATGCTATTTCAAGTTGTATTCTTATTAGTTCTCTCATGCAAGCAATAATCAAAAGAAGAAGCAAGCCAACCACAACAAAAGATAGTGCACTTGATCATAAAGTGGTTTTCATTCATATGGGTCAAGATTTGATCTATCAATTGGCATTTATAATTGGTCTTCACCAAGCTTATTAATTGGACTTCACATTGCTATTGGAGAAATGAATTGGAATCTATGTGACTATCCTCTTCTCCAACATAGCAAAGGTATCATTGTAATGTGCATGATCATTTCATCTCTTACTAGTATGAGGTTAGTGCATATAGTACATGCTCAATAGGATCATGCATAACAAATGAAAAGTTTTAAATTCATAGCCTACCACTATTGCTTGAATGATTAGTTGATCTAGTGGTATGTATATGAGGTTATTCATGAGCTAGTGAACCCAAGTACTTGATCTATTTTGGATTGTTAGCAAGTGACAAGTACAACATTGGCAAGATAACCCTTAATGTGAGGTGTGAAAAAGCTTGTCATTGGTTCAAACCGGACTTGGAAGCTTAGTCAAATCAACATAGTTCAAGTCTACACTTAGAAGCTCATAATGATTAGAGTACAAGAACAAGACAACAATGCAAATGGATATCTAGACTCAAATGTTCCTTCAATTGGATATCCTACAATTGGTACTCATGATAGCAAATGTTCAAGATTGCAAACAAGTGGTTCCATACTAGAAGATCCTTAATTGATAGAAGAGTCCCATATGATATCGGACAAGATATTCCAAATATCACATTTATACATATGGTATCTATCATACAAGAAGGTGGTTCCACAAGTGATCCTCAACTTTAAGTGATCATCAAGCAAAGAAAGTTCCCTCACCAACAAGATTGACAAGTGAATGACCCATGCTATGACATAAGGGGAGTGCCCCACCAAATGGTATCAAGGTCAAAGATCCTATGTGGTATCTCAAGAGCAATTCAAGTAATGTCATTCCACCACATGGTGATGTCCATCAAAAATGCAAGATTCAAGCCTCAACCATCTATCCCAATGCAATCCTTTGTCACAATGAGATTCACATTTTTACAATTGGTATCAAGTGATTTAATTGGTATCACATACCTTTTATGGAAATTGATGACAAAGGGGGAGAAGTTGGAACAAAGATATGATCATGGGATAAGTTGGACAACAAAAGATATGTTTCAATGGGGAGAGATCAAAGATGGACATGGACAAGGGAGCAACATTAAAAGAAAAGATGATGGATCAAAATTCTTGGACAAAAGAGAAGCACACAAGTAGGGGGAGCAAGCTCATGAACCTTGTTTGATTGCATTTGATTTGTGCATATTCATGTGCTTGCTTGCATTGCATAAGTGTTTAAATTCAATATGCATGCTTGTGTGGTGTATGCTAGTTATAGAACTTGATTGATGATATGATAACTAGCATGCATAGGTTGGTAGCTAGACTTGTGTTTATCAAGTAAAAACTAGACCCATGCTTATAATGTTGATCTCACGGGGTTTCTAGTGTTTTTGTTGTCTAGCTACTCATGGTGCTAAGGATGGTGTACATCGAATACTTCAAATGATATCGAATTTGGTATCAAGCTACAAAGGTTTATTCTATACACCTTAGCACTTAGTAGGGTTTTATGGTGCTTATCCAAATCTTGACATAGAGCTTAAATGTTGGATAAGTAGCATAAAATCCAAAACAAGTTAGCAATTTACACTTGTGTGAAGTGCTAGCTTGAAAAAGCTTAATTTCCATATCTTTGTAGAGTTGTCATCAATTACCAAAAAGGGGGAGATTGAAAGGTCCTTGTTTGGTTTTGGTAATTGAGTGACAACTTAGGTGGACAAATAGTGTTTATGTGAGATACACAGGAGATTAGTCCACAGGTGATGATGTGATGATGAAGGAGCTCATTGCATATGAGACATGACATGGAGTCATGTGACCAAGGTGGAGAAGATCAAGATGAGGCTTGGCTTGATGGACCGGTTGCAAGAGTGAAGGGCAAGTCGGAGGCTTTGAAGCGAGGGACCGCGTGTGATGGTGAAGCTTGAGCAAGACTTAGCGCCGATGGACCGAGGCAACGGTGAAGAGCAAGTAAGGTCAAGATCGATGAACCAATACGGTCACGTGATGATATGAAGTGGATCATATCATTTGGTGATTGGTTGGTGCATGTGTTGCATCAACATTGGAGGAGATGAAATGGAAAGCGCAAGGCAAAGGTATAACCTAGGGAATTTCCATTTCACCGGTTATAGGTGTGTAGAGAAGTTTATGACCGGATTTAGGATAGATGGCCGTACTATCAAGAGGGGCAAACTTGTTTGCATATCGGTCATCTAGTGCCACTTGAGCGATCTAACTTTGCATACGTGTTAGGATCGAGTGGCGTGGCAAGTTGAGAGGCTAACTCCCTTGGAAAAATGTTTGTGAAAATGCTAACACACGTGCACAAGTGTGGAGACACTTTGGTGTTGGCACATGGAAGCAAGGGAAGAAGTTGGAGATCTTTTCATGCAGCGCGTTCAGGCCGGACGCGTCCGGTATGAGGTCGGACGCGTCCGAGTTGAGGCACCGGACGCGGAAACAGTTTTCGCGTAGAGTCCGGTGTGCTCCATCCAGTGAGGTCGCTTTCTCGGTGAAACTCTCTGAGTTTGCGTCCGGTGCACACCGGACGCGTCCGGTGTGAACTAGGACGCGTCCGAGTTGGCGTCCGGTGCAAACTCCTCTTGCAGAGCTCTCTGGGTGTGAGTCCGGTGCACACCGGACCGTCCGGTGTGTGCGTCCGGTGTTGCGACCGGTGTTGGCTCAAGTTTTGCGACGCTCTCTGAGTTTGCGTCCAGTGCATACCGGACGCGTCCGGTATGAGGTCGGACGCGTCCGGTATTTCAAAAGTGAGCGTCCGGTGCCCTGTCAGTGTCAGAGGCAATGGCTAGTTTTCTAACGGTCAAGAGCACCAGACGCTGGTCTGGTCAATACCGGACGCGTCTGGTGTGAACTAGGACGCGTCCGGTGTGGTCGACTTTTGCGCAGTGCAGGGTAACGGCTAGTTTAGCCCTTGGGGCTATAAATAGAAGCGGTGGCCGGCCTTGGCAAGTGCTGAGCACCCTTGGGACTTAGTGTCCATGCTTGGGGAGTGCTAGAAAAGCCTCTAACTCACTTGTGCTTGCAAGAGTGCGAATCAATAGCAAGTGAGTGATTCTAGTGTGTTGCATTGAGAGATTGCATAGAGTGGCACTAGGTGTTCGTGTTGCAAGCCGGGGGTGCTTGTTACTCTTGGAGGTTGCCACCTCCTAGACGGCTTGGTGGCTTGTGACTCCGTCGAAGCACGCAAGGAGATTGTGCGGTGCTCCGGAGAAGAGATTGTGAGGGGTACGGTGCTCACCCCGCGGGGATCGCGAAGAGCAACTCTAGTTGAGCGAGACGTGAAGAGTGACAAGTGGTCCGGCCGGGTCAAGTGCTAGAGCTTGTGGTAAGCACTCCACGTGGGAGAGCGTGACTTGCGGGTCACCACTAGCAAGAGGACCGGCGGCAACCTTGGAGCTTGTCTCAACGGGGACGTAGCTTGGTGGCAACCAAGTGAACCTCGGGAGAAAATCATCGTGTCAAATTTGTTCTTCCCGTTGGTTTGCAAGTCCCTAACACAAGCTTGTTCTTACATTCATATACTTGTGCTTGTGTAGTTGCTCTTGTAATTAGTTAGCTTGTGTAGCTTGCTACTACCTTCTTGCTTGTGTAGCTAGAAGTAGTTCCCTTGCGTGACTAATTTGGTTTGTGTAACCTTGTTAGTCACATTGCTTAGTTTGTGTAGCTAAGTAATTTGTGTTCTCTATTTTGGCATGAGTTGCCTTGTTTTTGAGCTTGCTAGTGAGCTTAGGCTTTGTGCGTTTTGCCTCACTAGTTTGTGTAGGAGCTCCCCCGGTTTGCAAAGTACTAGTTGCATAGGTTTGTGTGACCTTGCTTCTAGATTTGGTTAGGTGAGCTCTTGCTAAGGTAGCACCTTAATTGTTCGCTTGTCTAGGATCTTTTACAAGGTGCTAGAGAATTTAGATAGAGGGGTGTAGTCTTGGCTAGACCGATAGTTTTAATTCCGCATTTGTTTCGGTTAGCCGGCGTGATAAGTTTTAGAAAGGACTATTCACCCCCCCTCTAGTCCGCCATCTCGACCCTTCAAGGTTTCTGAGCTCCAAAATGAAGAAGCTTTTGTGACCTTTGGCCCCTGCATCCGTAGCCTACACCCCCACCACACTAGATGGGACGTGTTCCACCGACAGATCCAAACACCACCCCTAGGGGGTCCAACAGCGGCCCAGACATTCACCCCCTTGGTGGAGGTTCAGGTAATCATTGGCAGCAACAGCTAGCACCTACTAATTAGGAAATGCAGCCTGCCTTGACTGATGGTGGAAGGCACTTGACTGGTGTTCCGTTGAATGATGACAAGGGGACTAACAAGAATGATGTGATCATTGGTAGAAGCACTGGGCACTTGAGGACCTTCAGTAATCTAAGCTCTCCCAAAGGTGCCAAGCTCAAGTTTGTGATCATTGGACCAGCTGCAGCCTAAGACCCCAAGTTTGGCCCAGATCCCATGATCCCAATCATCCCATCTTTAATCAAAAAGGTATTATGTCTCATTCTGACTAGTATTCCCCATTGTACTTTCAAATTCCTATCATGTTTAATCATTGATCACGATACCCATGTGCCATCATATTTCTCTGACAGAAACCTCCTTGTTCATCTTGCATTCATCCTATTTCCTCAGCTAGGTGACAATGCACTAGAAAAGATAGCCCTGGACTACCTGGTTGAGGAGGAAGGGGAGGAGGACCCAGAGATAGTGGTTGAGTAGAATAGTGATGATGATGATGATGATGATGCAGTGTTGAATGCAGCAGCAGGTGTAGAGTATGTTCAGGAAGACACAATAATGAGGGAGAAGGAAGTCTCAGACTTGGAAATGCTGGATTGCCCACCCCTAGTGTTTAAGTCAGTAAAAAAGAAAAAGACCATGAAAATCAAGGAGAAGCTTGATGATGGATTTCTAAGGCGCAGCAAAAGGGTCTCCCAAAAGTTGGGATGGTTCAAGACTGAGAAGAGCACACAGAAGCATGAGAAGACTTTGCAGGAGACAGTGGCAGAAAAGAAAAAGAACAGGAAGACTGCTGAGAATCAGAAGAATAAAAGAACCATAGGCACTAAAAAGCTCATGACTCGTGAACCAGGTGGAGGAACCCATCCCTTTAGCCAAAATCCCCCCGGCTGTTGTGCCACATCTCCCCAAGGTAGTACTTGAAGGCATTGATGAAGGCTTCCTACAAATACAACCTACGGTCGTGTCTGCTGCCCTTCTCGAGCAAGACAACCTTGATGAATAGAAGGTCCAAAGATATGGTACCTGTTCTGGCCCACGTGTTGGTACCTTTCATCTCAAAAACTTTTGCCCTTTTCTATAGCCAATGTATGTACTGGCCGAATAAATGTATTGTGTGCCTTTGCAGCACAATGAACCTTTTCCTGAATATCTACTATATGTCCTATGTTATTACTTTTGGAGTCCTCTTCTTTCTTTTTGTTCTTACTTGATCTAGAGAGATTGTCTGGCCTTGATTTTATCAGGCCACTACTGCACTCATACTGTCATCTGTAAACATGAGTAACGAAAACAACAACAATAGGTCGATTAAGATTGTCTTCTCGAATGTAAGAGGAATAAACTCATAGGAGAAATGGGATGCGATAAGAGATAAAATAAAGAGAGTGCTTGCCAAGTTCTCTACTTACAAGAGACCAAAAGAGAAATGTTTGAAAATTTCTATATCAAAAGGTTCTATCCCAGGAACCTATACCAATTTGCATTCTCCCCTTTAGATGGTGCCTTTGGTGGGTTAGTGACAATTTGGAATAGTAGCATCCTTGATGGTACAGTGGTACAGAAGAACTCTTATGCTATCACGGTCAAACTCTCTTGCAAATTTTTTGATAAAACTTTTCATGTCTCTAACATCTATAGACCTGCAAACCCTGCTCAAAAACAAGGCTTCATCACATGGCTCATGAACCTTGACACCACACTCTTTGAAGACTGGGCTTTGCGGGGGACTTCAACCTCATCAGAAATGCTGACAATAGGAATAAGCCTGGGGGAGCATTAGTGAAATGAACATGTTCAATGAGTTAATCTCTGATCTTGATATGGTAGAAATCCCTTTTAGTGGTAGAAAATACACTTGGAGCAATATGCAAATGGACCCCTTACAAGTCAAACTTGAGGGTATTTACCAACCCTAACTGGACCCTATCTTTCACTGCCACACATGTGTAGACTCTCACTAGACCCATCTTTGATCATATACCATATGTGCTACACATTAGTACCCTTATCCCTAAAAGAAGGATGTTCAGATTTGAGAATTTTTGGACTAAACACCCTGGCTTAATGGACACGGTAAAACTTCATTGGGAGAGCTCACCCTTCTTTGCCAATGCAGCGAATCATTTGTCAGCAAAATTTAAACAAGTGACAAAAGGTCTGAGAGTCTGGAGTAGAAGTCTTTCTAACCTGAACTAGCTGATCTACAATTGTAATTGGGTCCTTCAACTCCAAGATGGTCTTGAAGAGCAGAGAAACCTTTCAAGATTGGAAGATGCATTTAGAAGACTTGTCAGACATCATCTACTTTCTCTCCAGGAGTCAAAGATAGCCTACTGGAAATAGAGAAACACATTGAGATGGATTAAACTAGGAAATGCAAATACATAATTCTTTCACTCAATGGCCACTATCTCTCACAAAAGAAATTTCATAGTGTCCCTACTCAATAATGAAGGTGAAAAAATCATGGATCATAATCAGAAAGCTAATCTCTTATGGTTTGCTTACAAGGATAGAATGAGTGTAGCTGAATTCACGGGCATAAGCTACAAAATCAATGAGCCACTACAGTCACATGACCTGGAGGAACTAGGGAATGAGTTTACCCAAGAAGAAATGGATTCAGTCATCAAAAGCCTTCCCAACAAGAAATGTTGGAACCTCATCAAACCTGAGTTTTATAAGCTTTTTGGCGACTTTTCCAACCTAAATATTGATCTAAGAAGTATAAATTCCTCAGTTATTGCTCTGGTACCAAAAAAAGGACAATCTTGAATCTGTTAATGACTTCAGGCCCATCTCGTTGCTCAATTACTCTCTTAAATGTATCACCAAAGTGCTATCAACAAGGCTTCAGAAAGTGATTCTGCAAATTGTCCATACAAATCAGTATGGTTTCATTAGGGGGAGAACTATCCAGGATTGCCTAGCTTAGTCCTTCTAATTCTTGTATCTGTGTCACCACTCGAAGAAAGAGATTGTCATTCTAAAACTGGACTTTGAAAAGGCCTTTGATAAGATTGAACATCAAGTCATTCTAGAAGTTCTCAAACATAAAGGATTTCTAGATAAATGGGTTAGGTGGATAGAAAACTTGTTAAGCTCTGCGAGCTCCTCAATACTATTAAATGGAATACCTGGTAAAACATTTATTTGCAAAAGAGGTGTGAGAAAAGGTGGTGCTCTATCCCCACTCCTTTTTGTCTTCGCTGCTGATTTGCGGCAGACTATTTTGAACAAAGCTTGCCGAGCTGGTGTTCTCAAACACCCCCTCAGTGAGGAATTCCAAGATGACTACCCAATTGTACAATATGTTGATGACACACTATTAGTACTCCCAGGTGATGCTAGAACTCTGTTCAATCTCAAAGGCCTACTGAGAAGCTTCTCTGAAGCAACTAGGCTACATGTCAACTTTAGCAAATTTTTTTTGGTACCTATTGACGGTCCTTAAGTATCCAATATAATCAACAAATAAATAGAGAAAAGGATCCAAATGCAACCGACACCCAGACTTAGGGTTTTATCTGACAGAATTCCACGAGTTTTGGTGTTTGTCTATTTCTGCAGGGGGTTATCAGGAAATATGGAGGAAAGGCCCACACGTCGGGTTTATATAGAGATATTAACGTACCGCGCAATTATCCAACATCTAGAAGAATCCAGAAGCTACGGGAACGAGCGGGAGACCGAGCGGACCCGGGGGCAGGGCGCTCGCCCTCCCCCCTTGGGCGCCCGCCCTAGCCTGAGAGCCAATCAGGCTCCACCTCGTGGATCATGCTCCACCGACCTAAGGGATTAAGGAAAACCGTGCGATTAAGGTCGGTTTGATAAAAAACGGTCCATATTCATTTGGAAGGACTATATAAGCAGACCCCCTGGCCCCTGGAGGAGAGGACCTCTGAAACCCTAATTCATTCATCCATCTCTGGAGAAGAAGTCTCTGATCAAGCTCTGAGCCACCACATCAACTAGATCTCTAGTTTAGCATAGCTACATAGGATTAGAACTAGAAGGAGTCAATCTTCGATTGGTTTCCAGATCTGTCAAGAGGATTCTTGGTAATTCCTCTACTGTTCTTCATTTGTTCATCATTGTTCTTTAATATTATGAATATGACTTTGTTGTACTTCAATATATTGATTATGACTTTGCTCTACTTGTTTATATTTGCAATTATATTGTTCTTAGTTTATCATAGTTATATGCTTGGCTTAGTTAGATTGGAATTATATACATGTTTAGGATCGTATAGCGTTTATCCATGTGTACAGTGGGTAAATGATAACTATTGTGTAGGCGTGGTGCCTATACCGTATTTATCTCCGATTGTACCCTATATGCCGGATCGCGGGGTAGTTCGTGGTAGTGACAGCTCCATTGATTCTTATATAGTCCCCCTCTCGTGTATAGGACAGGCAGAGCAACATTATTACAGGAGAGTGATTGCTATGTTTCTCATCTTCCTTGATAATATCACTATGCATGGGCGTAGTCCTTTCTCACAATGATTGCCAAATATAATTGCACTAACTATGATATGCTAGACTTTATAGTTAAGAATAACTTAGGAAATATTCTTGTAGTTTATCCTAATTCCATGCTAATGACTTGCTAGAATATCTGTTGAAGTGCTATTCATTATTATATGTGGTTAGTTATGCTGATCAAATTAATAATCTTTATCACCATTCATACTTTATCTATATTTTATGTGACATTTATCCCTGTATGAAAGAGATAGATAAATGCTCTCTATTATACATGCGATGATAGATACTCAATTCCATATTTCATTACATAATCAACATTGATGATTAGCAATCCCTTCCTAGTGGTAAAAATATAAATAACGATACCTGGAATACTTCCCGGTTAAAATGTTACATCGGTATTAATCTGTGCGCTTGCAGATCTCATTTATTATTTATTCAGAAGAGCAATTGCATATTTCAATACCGCGTCTCTCATGTCATGCTGGGGATGACAACTTGGCTTAAGTGGCATGATGGATAGGTTTGGCATTTTTGGCGCCGTTATCAGAATTAGAAAACTAAGTCTACTTTTGGTAATGACGTTAAGAATGCCCAACAGTACCCATCAACATGGGATCTGAACGAGCTTTCCACCTTGCTAATACTTTTGGATGTCAAGTAGGAGATATGCCTTTCACATATTTGGGTCTGCCTCTTGGAACTAGAAAGCCAACAGTCACCGAGTTTATGCCATTGATGGCCAGAATAGAAAGAAGAATATCTGTAATTAGTAAATTCCTTTCTTACAATAGAGGACACATCTTGGTCAACTCTGTGCTCTCGGCACTTCCAACATTTTACATGTGTTCCCTTAAACTACCTCCACAAATTATAAAACAAATTGACTTCTACGGGAAGCATTGTTTATGGGACAAGGGGGACATTAACAGAAAAGGTAAATGCATGGTTGCCTGGGAAACATCCTGCAGACCCAAGGATCAGGGTGGATTGGGCATTATTGACACTAAAAGCCAAAATGAAGCCTTGCTTATGAATTTTTTGGACAAATTCTATAATCATGCAGACATACCATTGGTGAAGCTAACCTGGAATAAGTTGTATTCAAACACCCAGACCCCCCTCATGCAAGAAGCATTGTGGGATCCTTCTGGTGGAAGGACATCATGAAACTTTTCCCAAGCTTCCAAAACATCTCGATGTGTGCACCCAACAGAGGTAATTCTGTGTTATTTTGGGCAGATGTTTGGATTGATCAGCCATTAAAGGATAAATTTCCCCAACTTTTCTCATTTACCAGAAAACCAAAGTGCTCAATCAAATTTTTCCTCAACCAGCAGGAGGACGCGCTATTCAGCCCCCTTCCCTTGCCCCCTCTCGCTGCTGAACAACTTGATGATGTTTATGATATTCTCCACAGCAGAACTTGGGATGAAACCTTATGTGACTCATGGCTATACACCTGGGGATCCTCGGTCTACAGCAGCAAGAAGGCACATGGCTCTCATTGGATCCACTCAAGCTTCCCCTTTTATTCAAATGGTTGTGGAAATCAAGCAACCTAGGAAATCACAAGTTCTTTTTCTGGCTACTATTGAGGAACAGGCTTAATACGAGAAATCTCCTAAGAAGGAAACGCATGCATCTAGAAGACTACAGCTGTGTGCTTTGCAACCTAGGATGTGAGAAAACGTCTTCAAATTTATTCTTTGAGTGCATTTTCAGTAGAGACTGCTGGGCCTCTATACCCATAAACTGGAATCTTAACCTGAGTCCCCTTGATATGTTACTCCAAGCAAGAGAGGCTTTCGGTAGCATCATCTTCAGAGAAATCATCATCACGGCCTGCGGGATCATTTGGAAAACAAGAAACAGCATCATCTTCGATAACGGCCAGAAGAACTTGCAGCTCTGGAGGAGGCAGTTTAAAGCCAAACTTGGATTGGTTTGTACCAAGACCAAGCCCCCGAAAAGTGACCTTCTGCTTAGTTGGAGAGAGTCCTATATGTAATCTTTGTTCTTCTTTTTCCTTTTGGGCTTGATGCCTTGTAACTCTGATTTGTATTGATTCTTTCATTTAATTAAAAAAGGTATGGGGCTCCCCTACCGTTCCGGTCAAAAAAAGTATTGTTTGTTGATTTATTATGACAGAAAAATACTACTGGCTGACAGAAAAAATACGGCTTATAAGACAATACACTACTACACAACACATAATTCCTGCTGGGTCATAACATTGATGGATGTGCGTAAGCTGACAGTGATGCAGCTTCACTGGTTGTAAACCTAGGATTCAGACAAATATTTGTGATCCGAGCGACCTCGACAATAAATCACCTTATCATCGTCGTGTTGATCCACGACTTGACATGGCCTTGTTCAGACGGTAAAAATTTTGAATTTTAGGTAGTGTAGCATTTTGTTTGTATTGGTAATTATTGTCCAATCATTCATGGACTAACTAGGCTTAAAAGATTCGTCTCACAAATTACAGGTAACTGTATAATTAATTTTTATTTTTATCTATATTTAGTACTTCATACATTTGCTGCAAGATTCGATTTGACGAAGAATCTTAAATTTTTTTAGAAACTAAATAAGGCCATTATTGCCAGCACTACCAGAATCCGCCTCTTTGCCGAGCGTTAAATATTTTGCCAAGTGTTTTTTTCGGGCACTCGGTAAAGGCTTCTTTGCTGAGTGTCAAAAAAAATACTCGGCAAAGAAGGTCTTTACCGAGTATTTTTTTGACACTCGGCAAAGAAGCTTCTTTGCCAAGTGTTTTTTTATGGACATCGGCAAAGTGCTTCTTTACCGAGTATCAGAAAAACACTCGGGAAAGAAAATTTCAAATCTAATTTTGAAGCCCTAAACGAATTCAAATCGAAAAAGTTTTAACTACAAAGTTGTATAACCTCTCAAGATCTACAATATTTATTTTGACCATTTCTTCATTTGACAAAGCCAAAATAAATTTACTTACAAATTTTACATCTCTCTCTTATAATTTATGACACTACAAAAGAGATATATAAGATTTATGAAAAATATTAAAATCGCCATGTCAGATGAACAAATGACAAAATAACTAAAATAAACTCTATAGATCTTCAGAAGTTATAAAATTTTGTATTTGGCAACTTTTTCATTTGAGTTCATCTTGTCATGCAAAACTGTGTTTTTAATTGAAAATTTTAAAATTTGAATTCTCTAAATGACTTCGGATGGAAAAAATCCCTAAATAAACTTTGTAGATCTCAAAAAGTTATGAAACTTTGTAGTTGACAACTTTTTGTTTTGAAATTATCTTGTCATCTAAAAACTACGTTTGAATTTCTCAAATTTGAAATTCAAATTTTGTAAACGACCTCAAATGGAGAAACTCCTTAAATGAAAATTGTAGATCCCAAAAAGTTATGAAACTTTGTAGTTGACAACTTTTTTGATTGAAATCATTTAGGATCTCAAATAATAAATTTACCCATAATTTGGCATAATATATGAGAAACCGAAATGTAATATAGACACAAGTGATAGTGTGGTGTAGTGGTTAAGGAGGGAGACATGAGAGAGAGGGCATAGGTTCTAATCCCATTTGCCACAAAGATGCAAAAAATTCTATGACTTAGCCAACAGGTAGATGTTAGTGGTGGGCGTTGGCCTCCTGTGATTTTTTGTTTGGATTTTTTTTTATTTTTATCTTTGCCGAGTGCTTGAAAAATAACACTAAGTAAAAACATCTTTGCTGGCTAAAAATTTACCGTATAGTTTTTACCAAGTGTGGCACTCGACAAACGGTAAAGCATGGATATCTGTTAGTGCAGCTAGAGCCATCAACCCATAGTAATACCAGGAATATCGCCTGTCGGGTCAGAACACAACTTGACAGTGATATATGCCAATGTCGGGTCATAATTTGACCTAGCTGCAGCAGCACGACATTACTGGCGGGTTACCGTTTGACCTGGCAGTGTTGTGTGCCCTGTTGGAATCCAACTGCCACCGATTACTCTATGTAGTTAGGGGAGGTCATGCGGCAAACTAGCTCGATTTTGAAATACGAAAAAGATCTAAATCCAAAATGCAAACTACTATTCAAAACCTCTACTATTGGCCAAACTACGTGAACACTTGGTCCAATGTGTAGAATCTCTTAGCCATGCTTCATAATTGGAAATATGGGCACCATGGAGGTACATGCCACTCAACCAAAGAAAGATATTGGAGAGTAGGTCAAAATGAGTATTAAAGACTTCTGAAGAGATCTGCAAATCACCGGTATGACTGTTGAAACCGTGAGCAACAAAATAATATTTTCATGACAAATAGAAGTGGTGTGACAGGTTTTTAATATGAAAGTCGTTGTCTAACATGACGGGTCTTGCCACACCAACACCACGACAACATGGTTTTGTTTCGCTAGGAGTGTTGACGTGATGAAAATGGTTAGAAATTCTTTTTTAAAAAAATGAGTGTGTCTATTTTTAAAGTAAAAATGTTAAAAAAGGATTAAAAATATGAAAATCTGCTGGTGGTTGTGAGAAACGAGCATTTCTGGAGATGATCAAATACTTGCACCCTTTTACATATTGTTGTTGCTTGTCGAATATGGTGAATCCACAATCAAATATAGAACTCTATGATATTCTATTGTAAACTTTCCTTGGCAATGCTCAATGACCGGTGACACGGATTGCACATTTGCATGGTGTACATGCAGACATTGACTACGACTTCGGTGATGGCTGGGAGGACTAGTTGATTTTGTCTACGCTCAAGTATATGGGGTCATAGATTGGGAATCTGCCTGCTTCGTTGTGATGCTTGCTTTGTTTTTCGGTATCAACTTAAATTCTTGATGTACTCGGTTCGTACTAGTGTTCAATCTATGATATTTTGCACTTTATGATGAATGTTTGGATGTGTGGCGCAATGGATGAACAACGATAACTGACGAGACCAAGAACTATCACATAGGTGCAAAGTGGTCTCGATTTTTGTTGAAAAATCCTACTTTACTAGCTATATGCATTTATATGTTGTGTTTCTTATCCATATGTTGGATGCACTTCTATTTATTCGAAGCAGCCAATGGAAAAACTCTTCCATAAAGAAATGTAAAAATTTCTAGTATTTTAGAACAGATTAAGAAAAAAAGAGAAATGATTGTGGCACCTTTCAATAGGTAGATGCAATGAACACTTGCCCTTAAAGTGATAATAGAAATAGCATGCACTAAGTGTTTTCTAAATACCAAATTACGTTGACACAAATAAGGAAACTAATTATTAACGATGAGGGATGTATGGATAGATTATGCTAGAAATGCCTACATTTATAAGAAAATTTTTAATGCTGCTAGAAATGCTTACAATGCTAATGGAGTTGAGAAAGTGTATCCAATATTGGGGTTTGGATAGTCACCGACGCAAGCCAGAGCAACCACTATAAATATGAATTTGTGTATGCTCTTTTTCTCACACCAAATTTAATAGCCATGGCATACAAGAAAGTAGTGCTTGGTCTCTTTACCCTGGCCTTGTTCCTCGTGGCACATTGTAAGTAAAATAATTCTATGTAAAGAAATTGGATACTTCGCAACATGCCTCATGCATCATGCATCATCATTTATCATCTTTGGAGCGAGTACTGCTAACCTATCCTCCTATTTAAAATTTTATTCTGTATATATGTCCCTAATCAACCAAGATCTATAATCATATGCGTAGATGTGGAGGCGGTGGATGTGTGCACGACGAGGAACTGGTATTTCTATGGCCCGTGCATGAGCAACAAGAATTGCGCGGCTTCGTGCATCCAACATGGCATTGGCGGCGGTGGCTACTGCTCCCCCTGGAGACGATGCAAATGTACACTTCAGTGTCCTTGGAGAAAAATGACGCTAGCCGGGATCGGGTTGACACATGGCCGGGACAAGCCGGAACCCTTGGACAAACCTAGCATGGAACTATTCAACTGAGTGTTGCATATATCTATATGAAGTTCACCGATGGAATTGAATAAGAGAATAACACCTGTAGTTATGATGTTGTAAGCAATAATTGCGCAAAAATAATTTAGAAACGATGAACCAACCTGGCAGTATTATTTTTGTTGTGAGCATCTGCAGCAAGGCCAATAAGGCCCCTAGTATATCTTTTTTAACTCTTCTACTAATGAAATTTTTGTCAATCTTTTCATGTGACTTTGTTTTATCAATTCAAAATTTGAATTTTAAAAAATATCAACTTGAAACAACATTTTGAAATATTAAATGTTTTCATCTAAAAAATCATGAATATAAAAATTGTACAACTCATCAAAATTTATAATTTTTATTTT